>NW_010245563.1:0-17281 GCF_000690775.1 Eurypyga helias | reverse complement strand
AAAGGGGGGGGGGGGAGAAAAAAAATTGATATAGTAAAACTTTTTAAGGGAGGCATGAATCGGTTCTTCAGAAAAACAAGGCAGCGGTGCCAACTGGAAATGTTTGCTTTGGGGGTGAGTTAGATGGCTGGCGTCAGCCAGGGTTAAAGACATGCCAGCGGAATGCAATATTGGGGAAGCAGCAGGTCACTCAATCACTGGCAATTTGCCCAGGAGCAACTGGATGCCTTCAGATTTTTTTTTTCCTTGTGTGTGTATGTTGCTTTTTTTCTTTTTTTTTTTTTTCTTCTCCAGGCAAACAGAGCCCCAGCAGTTTTGGGTCTGGGAAGCTAGAGAATGGTATTTCTGAAAGGCACGTTCCTGCAGGAATACCCCCGTGGTCTGCTCGGCCATGCAGCAGTGACATCTGGCAGAGGAAGTTGTGTTTCAATGGATGAGGATGAATGCTGCCTGCTGCTGCCTCCGCATAGAAGGCAGAAGATGCAGCACTGGGTGCCGGCTATGCCAGGGGAGTGGGCAGCGCCAGGGAAAGGATGGGTCAGGAGGACAGGACAGCAGTGCCGATGACTCTGAAAACACCCTCCAGCTAACAAAAATATTTTTTCCTCCACTAACAAGTATCAAACATTAGAGATGAGACTTTTGTTTATATTTTGGGGAGGCAATAGGGTTTTTTCCAAGGTTAATTTGCTTACAGGAGTCGAGAAAGTAGGTAAAAGACAAAAAAAACTCCAAAACCAAACCAAACCAAACCAACTAACAAAAAAAACCCCCAACAACGACAACAAAACCCACCAAATAATTAACTCTTCAGAGCACAGAAGGAGGCAAAGACCTGACAGGCATTCTTGTCTGCACTTCTGTAGTTTTTCATTGCTGTATCGTTTGTGGGGAGTGCCAGGCTGCATGCAGAGCCCAAGGAACCCGGCGAGGGAGGGCATCCTGGTAGGAGTGGCTCCAAGCGAGCTGGTGGCCACAACAATCACCATCATTAGGGATTTGTCCCTTCTGCTAATGAGCGAAATGGGTCACCAGCACATGATGGCCTGATGTCGACAGTGGCACTGCTCCAGAGGTAAAAAGGAGCAATAAAATTGCCCTCGTTGTTGCCTTCTCCATCCATTTAGGCAGAACCTGATGTGTGACAGGGAGGATAGCTCTCATGGAAGCAAACCCAGGGACCTGTATCTGCGACTCCAAACCCACAGGGTCCAATACCATTCAGAAGCATTCTGGCAGTTAAACACAGCATCGTGACACTCAGCGACCCACCACCTTCCACTACAATGTCACCACCCCCCGGGGCAAAACCACACAAGGAGACTGCCACTGCAGATGGAAGAGGGGTGATCTTCCACACAGGCAAATCCAACCAACCCATGACAAAATTGGAGAGAAACTATAGAACTTGGAGGCAGATCCCAGCTACGATCAGCTGTTAGGGATCTCTGAGGGGTGTCCTAAGCAGGGTCTGTACCTGTGCTCTGCTGCTGTCCCCTGACCTGTCATGGTTCCCAGGGACATAGCCACCAGCCCACCCAAATCCAAAGATTATCAGGCTTTGAATTGCAACTTCAGCTCAGGACTCACTCCCCACCTGAAATGCAGTGGGTTTTCTGTGCTTCTGGTTTTCCGAGATATTGCTCTGGCAAAGATGATTTTAGCATGTCACTCTTGTCTCTCCATGGACTCCTTCCTTCTTACATTTTCCTCCTGGTTTTGGAACTTGATTCAGCTGCATGGGACAACAGACCAAAATGCACTCAGCATCCCAGCTCCCCATCATTCTCCTTTCTTGCAGCCCTTTTCATCTTAAAAGATTCATATTCGGAACAAGAGTTTGTCATTAAATCACTGGCCAAGGGTTTTAGTCAAAATGGATTGCATTCTCAGGTCAGTCACCAGTTTCCTGTGTGCTTCTACTGTAAGATGGATGTTGCAAACTTTTCTTCTCCTTGTTATGGTTTTTGGGTTTTTTTTTAGTCTTAAGGGCTGAAAGAGACTCTCTCTCGCAAAGTACATGCATGGCAACATAGTGAAAATCATTTGGTTTTAAAGTGTCTTTAACTATTATCTAATAAAATACCCAAGTTCCTGACAATGTCTTGGGAAAAAAGATATTTCCCAAACTTCTTTTCTAGACAATTAATCCTTGTAAAAAGGATCACATGAGAGCGTCCAGCCCATACAACCATTCCAGACACTGTAGTTGTCCATTCAACCATGACACCTAATCGCCCGCCTGCCTGCAAGAGCCTCCTTCTTCCCAGGAACACCTTCAATGTGGTTCAAGGGGAGCACTGATGGGCAGCGAGGAAAGAAAGTGTGGACATATTCAATCACCCCCTAGGATAAATGTTGCAGTGAGCTCTCCCACCCAACCCTGTGCTCCAGGGCTGCAGCACAAGGCAGGGTGGCCACCAGAGCTGGGAAGGGCTGAGTCCTTCTCTATTCCTGCCTCATCACTGCTTTGTAACTTGGGGAAATAGGTTTTGTATCCCATACCTCAGTTTCCCCATCTGGAACATGGAAATAATGATCTTGGCTTCTTTTTAAAGCTCTTTGAGATGAACAGCCCTTCTAAAGAGGTAAGTAGTATTATAAGCAACAGAGTCTCACGTCTGCCAAGAACCAAAAGTGATATGAGGGTGATGAAATTCAGGCCACCTCATCAGCAAAGCATGTTGTCCTGGCCTTCAAGACAAGGTTAGGGCTCTTGGAGAGAGCCCATTCCTTTTTGGGACAGGAAGGAGGGGACACAGACCTA
The DNA here is from genome assembly GCF_000690775.1 of Eurypyga helias. NCBI lineage: Eukaryota > Metazoa > Chordata > Aves > Eurypygiformes > Eurypygidae > Eurypyga > Eurypyga helias. The sequence goes on along the minus strand of NW_010245563.1, from coordinate 14,514 downwards.
GCACATGCTTTCCTATTATTAGTCATTTGTACCCACGTATTGCCGCAAATGTATACAGCCCTCCGAAACCCAACCACAGCAAGTGCGTAGCCTGAAGCCATCTCACCCAGGCGCTCAACCACCCAATATGGGCTGATCAGAAGTTGCCAGGTAATGTCCCCATGATGGCTCGAGCCAAATGGATGCAACCAGCCCTCAACAAGCCTGTAAGCTCCAGCATCTCCATGAGCCTTTCAGTAGGACTGGACAGGGGGACAAGAGTGGGCAGAGGGACTTGCCCAGGGGAGTATGGCATCTCCAGAGGACCAGGCAAGAAAGGATGGTGATGCATGATTTGGCTGGGGGAAGGAAGCTGGAAGGAGGTGAGATGTAGGCATGGGACAGGTCAGTGAGGACCTCAAAGATGAGGCTGGAGGCACGACCGAGAGCTGCTTTGCACGACAGGGCCAAATCCATCCTTGGCACAGCTCTGCTCCGGCTGCCTCTGTGTGTTTGTGTAAGGATTCAGCTCCGGCCACGTCGGGAGGCACCGGCTGCGCAGGGCTGGCATGTCAGCCCAGACGCGAGGACAGCGCCAGATGCCAGGCATATTTTTTCAGCTGCGCAGGCTGCGGGTTGTCACACGGGGCTCGGTGTGCACCTGCGCGACCCTGAGCCGCCCGGCTATTAACAGCCGGCGACAGCACTCTGATGCTGTATGGCTGACCGCTCCGTTCCCGAGTGGGGTGATAAATCAGCCGCTCCACTGACAACACCGAAGCTCTTCTGCAGCCGGAATTGATGTGAATGCTAATGCCCCTAACACTCACTCCATGGCAGGATTTGGCCATGTGCAGCTAGCCCGGGTCCACCATGTCCGGGCCACTCTGGGTCACTGCTCATGGGACGCCTGGTGCTCCTGAACCAGCACCTGGAGCTGATGAGGCCCTAAGGGTCTCCTATGCAATTAATGAATGTTTGGGGTCCTTCAAGTGGGTATGAGGCAAGCACAGACCTCTGGGACATGAGCTAATGTGGGGAAGACTAACACAAGATGTGAAGTCGCTGGGGTGTGTTTGAGGACATACAAAGCACCCAGAGGCAAGAGCTGCAGCAGGTGCTGAGTATCAGGGGGCTAAAACTTTCTCAAATGTGGGATTTAGCACCTGAAAGGGTCAGGGAAGGAGGCACTGATGGAGAAAGCTGCATTTACCTCACCCCCTCTGCACCAACCGAAGCACCATCCCTGCACAATACTTGCACACCCAGGAGAAAAGTCCTGCCATGTCCAGCCCCTTGGCAAGAAACACGCAATGGGTGATGGCCTTCACATTCTCCCTTTTCTTTCACTGCTGGCTCAAAATAAGCACAGTCTGACTAATTAACAGACCTAGTTAGCATCAGGATGAACATGAACCCTTGGGAAATCGATTTTGACATCTTGGGACAGAGAAAAATGTTTTCCCAGGCATCATGTGCACAGCACAGCCGGCTCTGTGACTTTTCCTCTTTTTCCTCATCAGTTCTTGCTCCTAGTACAAAGATGATTTTTAATGCCAAATCATTGTGCTTCTTCCCTCTTTATTTCAGGCCGCAGGCTCACCACATTCTGGACTGGTTGCAACGCATCTGGTTTCACTAATACTTCTAATATAATATTTATAACTAGCTAAGGGCTGATCATATGACGGGTGTAATCAATAAGTCATGTGCCAATTGTGGTTATTCTACACCTCAAGCCATTTTTCTGTATTTTGGTATCCACAGCCTGCTGAGGTATTTGTATGTTTTGTTGCTGTTGTGCCTTTCCACCTTTGCAGCCTGGCATTAAAGAAGGCTGTCTTGAGTCTTGGTAATTGAGAAAAAAGAAAAATGGCTTTGTTTCCACCCAAAAAAGGAAATGAGATGGGAGAAACAACCAAAGGTTCTGCTTGCTAGATACCACTTGCCACCATCTTTGCTGAGGGAACTTGTGCTTAGGGAAGTTGTTCAATCTAAACAAAATCATCTTCTCAGTAAGTTCCTCCTCCCACTGCCAGCAGGATCACCCAACAGAAACCAAAACCAGGTCTGACAGTTTTAGCTCACCCCTAGCCAACTGTGGCAGCTCAACCTCACGATTCATGGCAGATCATCAGGTGTCGGTGAGTAAAGATTCCGTATGTTAAAGTGGGAGTTCCCGTTGCATGCAGGTACCTTCTCTTTGTTGTTTCTGCCCTTCTACTCAGATACAGCAAGAGGTACTCTTGACCCCTCCCCAGAAGTACTTTATAAAATATCTTCAAGAAACTTTGGTTGAGACCATCTTTGAAGGAAAAAAAAAAAAAGAAAAAAGAAAAAAAACAAAGCAAACCAAAAAAACCCCAAACAATACTTTTAGCTTAGTTTTGAAAAGAGTGAATGTCTGTGGTGTAAAACCACTGGAGTGGCATCAGGCTAGAATCTGTCCTGTGTGGCTGCACGGAGACAGGAGGAGAGTGAATTCTCCCTTTCCACAGGTGCTTGTAGCTGGCCACAGCCTGTAAAAGCAGATGATTTAATGATTCACTCTGGCAAGCAGGGAAGGATGACTTCAGGTTTGAGCTTCCCACACCACTTCTACCAGCTCCCCCAGAGAGCCAACACGCCGGTGGCCAAGACGATTGTGCACCGCAGAGACAAGCGGTGCTGCCTTCTCAGTCTCTGGAGCAGGAGCACAAAGGAGGGTCCCTCCACGACCCATGGGAATTCAGCAGCAAACAGAGGCTGTGCATCAGCCCCAGGAGGCCAAATTAAACATCTCCTTTTTATGTGGAGGCTTTCAGCAGCAACAACTGCTACCTTGTGAGTCAGTTTATTCAGAATGCCTCTGCGCTAATGGGATTAACAAGCTCTTCAGTGCTTGGATCGCTTCACAGTGAGAAGATCCAAATCAACCGATGGAAAAAAGGATAATTCCTCCTGTGGAGAGAGCAAGATTGTTTGTAGAACCAATGATCAAACAATGACTCTAAGTGCTGCAATTAGGCCATGCATGGAGTCACGTACCCAAACTCGGTTGGGCGCTGGGCTGGATGATGCAGGCTCACAGTGTCATCGCACAGTTGGGACCCCGTGCCCTACACTCGGGTGCAGCTCTGTGGGGTGGCCAGTGTTTGAAGGTAGGTGACAGGGAGAAGGAGCAGTAATTCTCTCAGGAACTTCTCAGCGGTGAACCTCAAGGCTGGAGGCTCAGCTTCAGTGAGGAGCACACAATACCTGAAGAAACAAAAAGTCCTGAAACTCCCCAGCACCACTCCTACTGAGCAGACACAAATAACATGTCCGTATCCACCATGATATGAGGACGTGCAAAATACTTCTTTGCAGAACTGGGTTTCCCCTTCCCCACAGGTGCTGCGTGAGTCACTCAACTGGCCTTGTTTCCTGCTCAAGCTGTATCTCAACCATTTGCCATACAGCACAAATAAACTTAGAGACCTGCCTGCTCAAGGCACCCTGATGGGTGGTCCACCAGTCATCTCAACTTCGTATGCGTGGTCAGAGGCAGAGCAGGACACCAAAATGCTACACTCTGGTGGGAATGAGCTATCTTGCCAGCACCACTCACCAAAAGCAGCTGGTCAAAAAAGGGTTGTGACTGTCACCTGAGGCAACACGGTAGATTTGTTTCCTATTCACATAGCCCGGTATTTGGAGTCCACTTTTTAAGAAAGAGGAACAGTCGAAGAGCCTTCATGAGTGCAAATGTTTTACACTAAAGGCAGCCACACAATTAATGTGTGTGCGTAATTTAAACTGTGAGAAGTTTTAGGACCTTGTCAGAAGTTGTTACTAGAGGTTTCATACACGTCTTTTTTTCCTTTGGTTTCTCTCACGGCAGGGAGTGAAGCCATGCGACAGGCATGAGTCAAACTCATCTAGCCAGGACCCTGCTAAGGATTTCCAGTGTTCACACAGAGCTTGACGCTTCAGAATGACATTATTCAGGCTCTTCTCCATCTGGAAGCGTGAATGGGCTACAGCTGGTCTGAAAACGGAGTTTTCTTCTTCTCTCACAAAAATTCTAACTTTTACTTGAAAAAAAAATAGAAACAGCTGAAAATAAACTTTCTGCTTTTAGCTGCAAAGCTTCAGTAAACATCTGAAATTTCATGCTGAAAACAGACACTTCTCAAAAAAGGTTGCTTAATCCATAACGGCATTTTCTGTTACAAAATATTTGAGAGATAAACATTTTGGAATGGCCCTGGAAATGCTCTTTAGCCTAGCTCAGTTTAGTGCACATTAACCACTTTAAGTATCTGTTGGAACACTGTCATCTGGACCTTTAAAAAGAAAAATCTTTTTTACCCTTCCTTCCAGGTAAGCTCAGCAATAGATCCTTGTAATGGCTCTATGGCTTTCCTCCCATCCCATTTCCACCTTGATTGTGACCAGGTTTAATAGTTATGAAGATATGTACCTGCAGATTTGAAAGCGAATGAGTCTCTCAGGAATTTATGAGGGAGTCTGAATGTCATTAGGAGCAATCAGTAGGAGGAAAATCATTATAAGTTAGTGTGAATGCTAAAATTAAAGGGCCTCAATGTCTTGTTTGACTGTGTATCGTGTTTGGCTCTGCTAAAAGGTGAGTGGGAAGCACAAGAATAAAAATGTCCACATGAAAACTGGACTCAGGTCCACATCGCATATTTCAATAAGCTTCTGTTTCAGGGTGGCTAAGGTTAGCTTTCCAATCAACTCAGCCTGGTATCACAAAGAGAAACATTATCATCTCTTTCTGTTGTGTTAATATCCAATTTATTTTTCAGCAGTGCAATTTCCTGCCTGCTCTTTGAACAGCTATCAAAGGACAAGACACCAGATCATGGCAGACATTCCTCTAGTGCTGACATCTGCTAAAGTAGTCTGTCTGTTCCTATACAGCCCACTCAGTGCATCCTAAAATATTTTATAAGCCATCAGTGGAACAGAGAATGGTAATGTGGGTCCCTGACCTTTATCTGAGCCACCTTGATGTTCAGTACAGATGGGGAATCACACTTCAGCAGCCAGAATTTCTGCATCCATTCAGCTTAGGGTTTCTGTGTTACCTCCAAACCCAATAAATTTCACTTAGTGCCATCTGGCACATCATATCCTTTGCTGGTTTTCATCTTAGAACACTAGCAAATCTGCATATGAGGCTTAATCCAAAAGCCTCGAAAAACCAATGAAAGATGGTTTTGGATCACACCTAAAAGTGCAAGACTTCATTTAGAAACATGCTTTGCTGGAAGATGTGCCTCCTTTGAACAAGCACTCAATCATCAGCCAACACATTCCAAGAAAACATCTGGACACCTAGGAAAAGGTTGGCCTAATAACATTTAGAGAAGCTACGAAATATCAACAATAAGATATTACCCAAACTCTTACATGTTAGCTCCATTGCTAACTTTGCTTTGGTAACACCATTGATACCATGGATATCAATGTGTTTCACATAGTCAGGTACTGCTAGGGACCACTCACAGCTAATTTTTAGTTATTCATAGGACCTGCAGTCTCTGCATCACTCTCTCTCATGTGGCTATATCCCAAGATGCCTCATTTTTTGTTCTGCAGCCACAAAGAAACCCAAAATGTGTCCAAGTACCTGAAGTTTTCTTGTAGGTTTGATTGGAGGTTTACCTCAACCACTCACTATTCAAGGAGCCCTTCTCAATGCTCTCTGCTCCTCAACATCTTTCTGGGTTGTGGTTGTATCTCCTAAGCATGATCGCTGCTATTCTTGAGCCGTGGTCACTGATCCACATCTCCCTGACCTCACTCCCATTCTATCTAGTCCTTGTCCTGGATCCTCTCTTGTGTCACTGCTTTTCCTACTCTTCAACTTAATCCCAGGCTAAACTTTTTATTTTCTTCTTGAAAGAGTTCCTAGATATATCTGGGGCAAATTTCTGGCCTTTCACATCTCTTATCTGGACTGCTGGATTCTTCAAATTTGCTTCTATTGACCACAGTTGTCTTCATTTACTTTTTTTGAGCCCTGGCTGACACTGACCACCTTGCTGAGACCTCTTAACAACCAGGGACCTGGTTAAAGGACATGGATGACTAGCAGTGTCATTGACTGTTCAATAACCAGAATGCTTGGTTATCTTTTCTCCCAGATACAGACCAAACTGAGAATCTATGAGGCTGACGTTACAGCAGGTTGGAGGAAGAAAGGAGACTTGCTCAAACTTAGACCCAAGGCCATTCAAGAACAACAGTGAAGACTCCAGAAGCATGTATCATGATAAATAAAACAGGTAAAGGCCACTTTCTAACTATGAGGTCAATTGTCATAGCATCATATGGGTCCAGATGGCTAAATGCTCCTTACTCACACCCAAGGAAAAATAAAAAAGAAAGAAAGGAAAATGCCCATGTTTGCAGCAAATGAATTTGCCATCAGGAATCATCACTAGCCCAGGCTATCCCCAAAGTATGCCCAGGCATTGTCTGAGAAAACTCACTTGGCCCAGACCAAACCCACCCAATGGAGCACACATGATTTAACAGTATGTACAACGGCTCTGACCTCTGATGTGGTGTGCACCTCTGGGTGCAGACTGGAGGATAGCCCTGATTTGGCTGTGTCTGCCCTGCTGAGTAAAACTTCTACCACGGGGAAGAAAAGCCTGGCTGGTGCACTGGCACAGCCCTGCTATGAGTGTCTTCACCAGGCTGATTGGACAGGAGCAAATTCAACAATAATAACAAACCAATCCATTATCAGCCAGCAGAGAGACTATCACCACTGCTGTGACTAGCCAAGGGACAAAGTGACAAACCACAGATATAGCAATTGAGAATCAACCTCTTCACACCATCCCCATGTCACTCAGGTGGACAGATGTGTCCAGTTCGCAGCACTGAACACTCACATCCAAGATCGCAGAATACCCAAGCCCAAACCTGAAGGCAAACTCCCACTCTAAGGCAGCTTCATATCTGACAATGAATCAACACATTTTGGACAAAGCCCAGTTCTTCAGCAGTCCCAACATTCTGGGCTTTCTAGAGAGACTCTGAACTCTGCATCACAAGTTGACTGCTGTACTTCAGTTTTCCCTAGTTCTTTTTTGCTATACTGTTCACCAGGACCCCAATCAGTGTAGAAATAAGTAGTTCACAGACCAATCTGTCAGAAAGTTCATAATGTTCATAGAGTATTCATTTATGTGCTGTGAAGCATGTTAGGAGGCCAAGGTGGAGAACTTGTATTACAGAACTGGCTTGAATCTTGGCAGGGTCATATTTTATATCATATTAAATGGAGGAAGACATTTACTGACTAGTACTAAGCTAGTAAACTGATGTATAGGTTACCAGTCACATCTTTCCTATGTTAAGTGCTGGAGCTTTTTCTCTACTTGTAGGATGCTCACAGGTAGTAACACATAATTGAAGAATTGTACTGAAAGGAATTTGAAAGGGAAAGTTAAGAGTCAAATGATTTCAGGACTCACAGGGTTCCATTAAACAGTACATTTTCAATCCTAAATATTAATAGAATGATCAACAGAATAAAGTCTATTAGAAATAAAATATGGGAATGAAGTTCAAAAATGGTATATAGAAAAAAACATTCACATGGCTAAGCCAATGTTAAAAATTAATATAAATCTATTAAAAACATTCTAAAGATCAAAAGTTCTTTCCTAAAGGTCTGAAAGCTAATAAAGAAAACTGCTCCAAACACTTCCAAAGCAAGTAGTATGCCAGACAGCTATTCAGACCAATAGATAGCCAATATGTGATAGATGAGCACTCAAGACACATTCTCTCATGACAGCAAAATCAAATACTGAGGATGCATCCCAAACTACAGCCTTTCTTTACTGGGAGCACGTCTGAAGAGACATCTCAAACTGAAGTGTCAGTAGAAAAGATTTTCAAACAAACTGATAAAGTGAAGAAGTCAAATCTTCAAGACCAGACGGTATTCACCCAAAAGTTCCTGGTGAAATCCAAAGAGGAAATTGCTGTATGGTTATCTAAGGTGAAGAGCCAACCTGCTGTTTAAATCAGCCTATGTCAAAAGAATAGAAGCAGTAAACATGATGCAAAATGAAATAGCAGTTTGCAGAAACTGCTCATTGCAGAAATAAATACAGACGAGTGTGATTCTATATAAGGGAAACTGATAAATATTCTAAAAAGAATATTAGACACATCAGGGAGCAAGGTGTAATGGGGAAGAGTCAAGTATTGCATCTATAGGTGGAAACCGTGTCTCATAAATCAGCTATTTGAGGATGTCACTGAGTTTTGGGGGACGGTGATCTGAGTAATATGATTCACTTGATTCCCAAGTGTGGGAACCTATGAAAAAAGTGAGCTGTTCTTGAGCAAGGGAGAAAGTCCCCTTATGGCTCAACAACTGGTTAAAGCTAGGAGACCAAACAAGGAATAAACGGCCAGATTCCATAGCAGCCAACCTGCAGGACTGGATGAGGTTCTATGCTGTTAGAACCTCGGGTGCTCAACACACAGATTTATTCTAGAAAAGGCATAGGAAATGAAAAAGCATGACAACTTTTTCTGACAATACTAAACAATCTAAAATAATCCAAACTAAAGCTGTGAGGAAAGAAGTTCAGAAGGACTTACTGTGCTAAGTGACTGCACAACAAAATGGAAGACAACATTCAGAGTAATCTAAGCAATGAGAAGAAAGCAATCCTAAGGATACATGCACAGTAATGAGCGGTGAGTGGGCTACTATTGTTGGGAATAAGATCCTGGAGCTACTGTGGATGGTTTTCTAAAAATGAGAACTTAGTGCTCTATGGGGATTAAAAAGGAAAAGAGAAAATTAAAAACCAGAAAGAATATACTTCAGAGCAATACAAAGAATTTTTGCACATAGCTCTAGTGTACCAATCTCATATAAGACAGAGCAGAACTACAAAAGGCAAGAAAGGGCAACAAGACACCAGAGATGGGGCACAGTCGCCAGACAAGAAGAGCCAAAGAGGTTAAAACCCTTCATCTTGGGAGAAAAGAAGACAGAAGGGAACTGAAAGAAGTCTTTGAAGCCATGAGTTGCATGGCAATGAACAGAAATAATAGTACACCATTTCTCAAAACACCAAAGGCAAGAGACTAACTAAAGAAACAATGAGGCAGCAAGAAGGACTTCTCTCTCATGAAAGATTAATGGGACTCAATGCCACAGACAGAAAAAATTACAAACGAGTAAATATGGGCCTAAAATAGTAATGGTGGCTATGTCCAGCAGGGCTGCCGAACACCATAGTCCAAACCCAGCCTTTAGCTCAGCAGTTCCCTTAGCTGTTGACTGCCAGCAGCTGGGATGTTGTACCATGGGTAGGACCACTCTGCACCCAACCTGCTTCTTACTGTTTCTTTAGTTTCTGACAGTCTTTCTATTTTATAAGGACTCCCATGTCCTTATTCACTAGCATGCCTCTAAAGTAATGTATCCCAGTGTGAAGTCCAAACTTGACCAGAAACAAACTGCTGTGTGTTTTTGTGGAAAAATACCAAGTTACACTGTTGATATACTCTAATAGTAAGTTCAGCCCATCTGATGAATGGTTAATAAAAGAAAATAATAAAACCTAGCAGGTGATAAGACCTCCTTCATGAAGATGAGCCTCTCCAGGAATCCTCTATCTTCTCAAATCCTTGATTTCTACACAATTGTTGTGACTGCCAATTGGAGATCTGGGTACTTAGACCAAGAGCTTCAGAGTGAACCAACTGGTGCAGGAACAGAGCAGAGTTTGAGTCTGACCAGGAATATCAGCTGATGAGGGGAACAGCTGTAAAAGATGAGAGGAGAGGAGAGAGGAGAGGAGAGGAGAGGAGAGGAGAGGAGAGGATTAAATGTTATCATTCAGTCTAGGAGAATAAAATTAAGCTGCTGACTGCCATAAGCACTTTTCCCTCTGAAATACAATTTTAAGTCAATGACAGATATGACTCCAATATACATGGGGTGTGAATAATTCTCATTTCTTACCTCATTTCACTATCCTTCCTGAGTTTCATATTATCCAAGAGGACTACCCTATAATCCTGCCCATGCACAGTTGCCAAGTCTCCAAATAGCTTTAAAAAACCCCACTGATGAGAGACCACCAACTTTACGGGTTCTTGTAACTCCCACTGTACATTTTATGGGTATTTAGTAATGCTACAGGGTTTTCCTAATGCTGGAGAAATTTCTCTTCACTAATAATAGACATGTGTTTCAGCAGCCTTTTCTCACTTTTTCTCTCCGCTCCTCCTATATTCTCAAATTGCTGATTTTTAAGATGTATTTTTCATAGAACTATAAAAACAATTATTTTTCTTTTTTTTTTTTTCCCCCAGATTAGGAACTGGACAAACTTTTAGGCTTCCAAGGGGGTTTTTTAATTTCTTTTTTGTTGTTGTTGTTTAAATACTTCATAATAAAAGAATGTGCTCCTGATGGAATTTTTATTGCAAAAAAAAAAAAGTTCTCTCCTTCTCCTTTCTTCTATCTTACACACTTCAAAACACATACTGAAATCCTGTAACCTCCCAAGAAAGAGGACTGCTCAAATACTGTCAAACTGTAAATGATAATGTCCGAGTACATGACATATTTAAACGTTAAAAGAAGGATTAAGGCTGCATCTCAATCTCGCTTTGATGACTCAACTTTACATTGATACACCCCGCATGCCACTTGCGATCAGACTTCTGCTTTTGCTCTGCAAGAGCATTTTAAAATAATTCCTCTTGCCTAAGGAGGATGTTGGAACATGTACATGAGAGTAGACATTCCTTTTTAACAAGTGCAGAGCTCTGTTTTTTCACAGGATTTGAAAGTGTGTTCAGAAAGTACAAAGCTGTCACCAGCGCAATCACCTTTCAGAAATGCTCAGGATGCTTTCCTAGGGAAGATGTCCTGTCTTCCAGGCTCTGCTTTGGAGACACCTCCCTGGCACCCACCTGCAGCATGTCCTTCCTCCATTGCCTATCCTGGGCACTGAAGACTAGCCTTTCAAACACCCCAAAACTGCACCTACCACTAAATCTTGTCACTTAGCAGATTGTTTCCACTGCCTTTTCCTTTCCTCTTATTTATCCTTTTAAAAATTATATAATCTGAAGACACATTGTGGGGTTTCAGTTATTTCTTTCCACCACATCAATTTTTAGCAGAGTGGAGAACTGCCCAATGAGATGTTTCACCCACTGGCAGAAGGCAGAGACTGGTTTAGGGCATGGTGCTGTATTGTCAGGGAGAGCTCAACCCTGTACTGGATGGAGTTAACCCATGACTCTGGATAATGCAGTGCCAGAGGATGCTGGGATGAGAGGTTAACACAGTGATACTCTCTGCTCATATTTTTACCCAGGATGCTTATGTCCTTCCCAAGGGGCTGGCAAAGGATTTATTTCCTTATTTATTTATCCTTGAAGGTGGAGGTAGCAGACCTGCATGGCAAGCTTCTTGGTTGTTGTTTACAGGGAGTTGTTTTCTTGGTGGGTCTCAAAGCAGCGGTGTGACCCCTGTCCCACTCACCAGTGTGCAGCCATGGCCCTGCCACCACCTCACAAAATGCCAGGCATGTTGAACAGGACCAGGCCAGGTCAGCTTTGCTCACCCCAAGCAAAGAGGACCCCATAACTGACAAAGGGAGGCAATGGGAGTATGACGAGAAGGAGGTAGGGCAATGGGATTGGACAGTGGCACCGGACCACCAGCTTGTCTCTGCTATAGATAAAACCTCCCTCCATGTGTGCCTATGCCCTGCAAGTACCTGCCTTACCCGTATCTGTGAATATTCACCCTGTAGGATACCACAGGACTGCTAAAACACTGCAAGTCTGAGTGCAGACAGGGCTGACGTGAGGTGGCCTGCGGAAAGGAAAGGTCAGAAGTTTCGTTACAACTCATAGCCATGCTCCTGTTACTCTGCACTTCTCCCCACAGGCAAGCGATTCCCTCCATCTGTTTTTCACCTCATGCCATCCTTTTGGCATGTAGGCACCACGCAGCAGAATGAGCTGCTGCATCCATATGGCACAGAGCAGCCAGCACCGCCTGGAGATTTTCTTGCGTTCTGTCCCAAAAGCTGTGTTGCTCTGGTGGCATGGCATGAGGCCATGCTGCTCAAGCCTGAATGCTGATGCCAGCACGGCCCCACTGCTTTGATTTCCAGAGGCAAGACGGTCTCCCCGAGCTCAGGCATTGCTGCCCATCTCCATTGCACATGGAAAGCGAGTCAATGGCTCTGGGGATAGCATGGCTTGCACTGGAGATTAAGGTTTACTCTGCAGGAAATTCATCGTTGCTTAGCTTAAAGAATAACTTCCAGCTAAAAAACTTAATCTAGTAGAAGAGGTTGTACGGACCCTTTTACTGCAGCTAAAATCTCTCTCCCTTCAGTTTAGTCTCAAGCAAGCTTTAGTTTCAATCACCTTTACGGTAAACAGGAGCGACCCAATCGGATGATAACAAGAGTCTGCATGCAGCTTGTGCTGCTTTAACTAATGAAGCAAAAGCAGGTTAATGCAGTCGGTGCAGGTCTGTATGTACACGGCGTCTGCGCTCCACAGTTGGCAGCTGTCGCTGCTGTATTCTCAGCAAACGGGGCACAGACGGGGACAGGCTACATGCACCACACAGTGTGTCACCCTGAGGGACAAGGACCATCGTGACCCAGCCCTGATTTGGGCCTCCCTAGGTCTCTTGTGATACCCATAACCACAAGGATACTAAAATGAGAGAAGGGGAAGGTCTGACAGGCAGTTATGTGACTAGGGACGCTCAGGTTAGATTTCTTCTTGGAAGCACTCCGTAATGCAGCTACCGCCAAGGAAGCAGCTATATAACCTGCACCCGGAAAATACAAGCGCCTTAAGGGCAAGACATGAAAAACAAACAGCATAAATGGCTGCAAATTCCTTGGGTTTTAATGGGCTTTATCTATTTACCCCTCATATATATTTGGCCCATGGAGTCAAGCTGAAACAGAAGGGGTATTCTAGTTAGGCAGAATTTAATGGGTGAGGCTGAAATTTGGCCAAGATCTTAGGTTTAATCCTCCTTCTTTTGTGAAAAGAGACACAATGTTTAATATAGGCTTCCACTGAAAGACAGATGGTGCTGGAGTGGCTGGTGCTGCTGCCACTTACTGGAACATTCGGGAGAAAGCAGGTCAACCAAGAATCCCTTTGTTGGCTCTCACCTTTGAGAGTTAGGGGAAGTCAGAGATAAAAGATGGAGAAAACAGTCATCAGGGCATGCCCTGGCATTAGCATTAACTCACAGGGTCTAGCTGAGGATATCAGAGCAGTTAGCCAACACCACCACAAGGCAAGGGGTGATGCTACCTACACTGGGAAGTCAGGCTCTTCTGAGTCCAATTGATTTACCTACAGTCCTTCTGCAACAGAAAATCCAACTGGAGTGACACACGGGTATTTAAAGGAGGAGGCAGCAGGGCTGTTACAGGTATGGTGCTGGACCAGGACTCAGCACATCTCCCCTAGCACTATATTCTTTAGTTTCTCCACCTGAAGAAACCCTTGCTACAGCTGCTCTGGGGCAGCCTGGCCACACAGCATGGAGCAGAGGACATCAGCCACCAGGCAAAGCTTGTCTTGCTTCGTGGACCTCAGCTAGGTGAACAGGAGATCCCTCTGCTTGCCCCATATGGTGCCAGTGGCTGCTCTGTTGACATGCCATGGGAAGAGAAGGAAGGATAGGAATAAACACTGCCCTCTTTGCAGCGAACTGGAGCATCTCACAGCTTACATCCTATTTATTCTCAACATGAATTAATGTGTTTAGACATTAAAGAGTTGAGGTGAGTTAAAAACAGAAAACTGGTGCCTAACAGATACTTTTTTAAAACGACAGAGGACCTCCTGAGGTCCCTTCTGTCCTGGATACTCGTACAATCCCATGGAATGCAGTTTATTCCCAGCTGTGCCACAGCTCTGACTGTGACCTTAGCCAAGTCCCTGCATCTCTCCATCCCTCCCTCCCACCCTGCCCGCTATGTGGAGGTCCCTGGCCCTGGGGCTGCTCCTGGGGTAAGGGGAGTTAAGGGGTTCCGGGGTGCCAGCAGCAGGCAGCCCATGGCTGACAGCAGATACGCATGAGCCCGGGCTCCCTTGTTATCACTGTGAAAAACAGGGCAGCCTTTGCTGCGGAGTAATTCTTCCAAGCGGACCCCAAGTCGGTAGCAGGGCAGTAAGCGGAGGCTTCAAGGAGGCGTGAAAGGCGACTGCGAGGTGCTGGAGGTCCCCCGGCTCCCCATCCCGCCGGGGTGCCCGCAGTGCTCCCGGACACAGCCAGGGAGGCACCGTGAAGTCAGGCACCCCCCAGATTCCCAGATGAAGATCTTGACGAGGGAAACGAGTGCTAGGAGGGGAGAAGCGGGGTGAGGAGGGGTTGGAAAGCAAAGCAAATCACGGATCTCCCTGGGGAGGCAGGGCGGGGGTGGGGGAAGCGCACACGGTGGGTCGCGGCGAGTCTCAGGGGGGCAGGATTTCTCTTCCATCGCATGG
>NW_010245562.1:19627-30999 GCF_000690775.1 Eurypyga helias | reverse complement strand
GGATTATGCTCCATGATCTTGCCAGACAGAGTGGTGAGACTGACAGACCTGTAGTTTCCTGGGTCCTCTTTTATTCCCTTTTTTAAAGATGGGGGTTATTTTTACCCTTTTCCAGGCAGCAGGAACTTCACCAGACCACCATACCTTTTGAAATGTGATGGATAGGGTTTTCACAACCCTGTATGCCACTTCTTTTAGGACCCGTGGATGTATTCCATCAGGTCCCATGGACTTGTGCACCTTCAGGTTCCTCAGGTGTTCCCAAACATGATCCTCACTGACCATAGGTGACTCTCCATTCTCCCAGTCCCTGCCCTTGTCTTACATGACCCTGGGGCCCTTGCCAGTGAAGACCGAGGCAAAAAAAGCATTGAGTACCTGGGCCTTCTCTATATCCTGGGAAACCAGTTCTCCTGTTTCCTTCTGCAGAGGGCCCACATTCTCCCTGATCTTCTTTTTATCCGCTGTGTATGTATAGAAGCACTTCTGGGTGGCCTTGATATCCCTGGCCAGGTTTAATTCTATCAGGGATTTGGCTTTCCTAACCTGACCTCTGATCTCTCGGACAACTTCCTTGTAATCCTCCCAGGCCACCTGTCCCTGCTTCCACTCACTGTAGGCTGCTTTTTTTTGACTCACTTTGTCCTGGAGCTGCTTGTTCATCCACACAGGCCTGTGGTTGCTTTTCCCCGACTTCCTTTTCTTTAGGATGCATTGTTCCTGAGCTTGGAGAAGAAGGTCCTTGAATACTCACCAGCTCTCTTGGGTCCTTCTTCCCTCCAGCGCTTCATTCTATGGAACTCTGCCAACCAGTTCCCTGAAGAGGCCAAAGTCTGCTCTCCTGAAGTCCAGGATTTGTTCATCCACACAGGCCTGTGGTTGCTTTTCCCCGACTTCCTTTTCTTTAGGATGCATTGTTCCTGAGCTTGGAGAAGAAGGTCCTTGAATACTCACCAGCTCTCTTGGGTCCTTCTTCCCTCCAGCGCTTCATTCTATGGAACTCTGCCAACCAGTTCCCTGAAGAGGCCAAAGTCTGCTCTCCTGAAGTCCAGGATAGCGAGCTTGCTGCGCACCCTCATCACCTCCTTAAGTATCTCAAACTCCACTATTTGTTAGTCGCTGCAGCCAGGAGTGCCCTTAAGATTCACATTCCCCACCAGCTCCTCCTTTTTGGTGAGAACAAGGTCCACCATGGCTCCCTTTTTCATCAGCTCCTCTATCACTTGGATAAGGAAGTTGTCATCAGTGCACTGCAGGAACCTTCTGGCTTGCTTGTGCCCTGAAGTTATAGGTAAAATTATCCTTCTGTTATATATCAAACCTATGTATATTTCTTATTTCTTTCATACACGTCTTGTTCAAGTGTTATTTGTGTCATAAACTTCTGAAGTTCTTTTTGACAGAATGGATTGTAGCAAAGTTATAGCTTATTTAAATCAACTTCTTACGTATCATTACTATTTCTAAACATCTTGTATCTGTTTTGTCTGATTACTGTAAAGTTCTGAACTAAAGAAACCACAAAGAAACAATGCAGTTTACACATTGAACATAAGAAGGTGAACGGTGTTATATATTATCTTCAGAAAAAGACTCTATGGCATTCCGCATTCAGAATCACAGGTTTACAGATTCACAGAATGGTGGGGGTTGGGAGGGACCTCCAGAGGTCATCTAGTCCAACCCTCCTGCCAGAGCAGTATGACCTAGAGTAGATCACACAGGAACAAGTCCAAGTGGCTTTTGAAAGTCTCCAGGGAAGGAAACTCCACCACCTCTCTGGGCAGCCTGTTCCAGTGCTCTGTCACCCTCACAGTGAAGAAGGATTTCCTCATGTTCAGTTTGAAGCTTCTGTTTTCCATTGTCTTATTATCACTTTACTATCTCTGTAACTGGTAAGTGAAATTAAGAAGAAATACTGGGTTTTTTATAAGGAGATTGAAATCATGTCATTCCACAATTTAATTTTTCATAATTTCTGGTTCCAAATATATGATAATACTTTAGCTCTTCAGCCCTGTTCAACACAAATCTCATTTCAGAATGTATTTTCAGCACCTGATGCACTACCTCTTCAAGGAACCATCAACAATTTACTGGAACATCAGTACTTATGTGAATGCAAGAATGGCCCACCTCAGAACATATGGAACCTACAAAAAAGGTAAAAGATAGAAAATTACATGAGGGAATATCACACCACGTTTAATACTTCTTTGGTATTGTTTTCTGTGAAGTTTTCTTTGAAGTTTTTTTCTGATCAATTTTCCAAGCAGGTTCTTATAGTGCAAGGAAGGGCAGCAAACTCTGGCCTTTACAAAGCCCTCCAAAATGAATTCCCAGGGTGTTTTATAGCAAATTATAGTCATGAACTTTGGTTAATTTTCAAGGCAATGGTTCTCCTTGAAGAGTGTTGAAAAGCATTTTTCATCCTAAGTATAGAATAAACAAAGGATGACAAGCTCAATCCATCTCTCATTTGTCTAACAGACACAAAGTCTAAGGCACATCCCTAAGGAATCTGATTTTAGTTCACAGTGATGAAATATGAGACATTTGGTCCAGATGGTCTCTCTTTTCTTATTGGACTTGATTAATTAATTAATTGTTGCTCAGTCAGAACTTAATCCATGAAATACACAAAATATGAGATTTAAGAAGTTTTTTCAGGCACTTCATTCCCTTTCCCTCCATCACCAGGATTATTTAAATTCCTATGTTTAGACTCGCTATGTATGTGTTTCAGTCATCTACAAGTATGTTACTACATGTGGCTTGTATTGTCATCATAAGCAGATTGTTGTGTCTCAAAAGCTGTAATTGGCCTAGAACTCATATCATGGAAGCTGCTGGACTACGGCAGCAGTGGTAAATACAGATGAATTTTCTGCTTTGAGAAAAATCAAGCAGTGGTCTAGATGATTAAAGTCATATAGGGAGAGATGACACAAGGAGTTCTCTAGTCAAAACTTACAGATGTGTGTAATTGCAACTTTAAGTTCAGTACTTCAATTTACCTGAGTGTCCATAAATATTCTTCTATGCTTTTTTTATATGGTACAGATCAGTGGTCTGTTTCCTGTGAACCACTGCCTAAGTGTGCAACTACTGTCACATTTTATTATTTAGAGAACTGAGGCAGAATTTGCACCAATCAGAACTATTCTACTGGCACTGAAATGTAGCTTTTAAGTGGTATATTGGTAAACGGATCAAAATCTGTTCATTGGATCTGCCTCTAGGTCATCTGTTTTAGGGAAAAGTTCAGATTGTACTCATTTGTCTATCTATGGTCTCTGAATACAGCAAATTAAAGTCTGTGTAGAGCATCAACGACTTTATGCAGAATTTATTTATCTGTAAATCTCATGGATACTGTAGATATTGTATCTTTTAAAAAAAGTCAGAAATTTCTAAGTGATGTCAACTGGGTTGCAGGGAAAAAACCCAAGAAAACAGCAGTATGTTACTCAATCCTGTGTGGTCAATGTTTGATATGCCGGAATTATGTATGTGGAAAAGTAATGATACAAGCTTTAAGAAATCTGAAATTATTTACTGTATATTTATAAGATATAACATTAAAATGGAAAAAATATTTTAGAAGTGTTATGAGGAAAAGAGAAAGGGAAAACTTTCAGCATTGCTACTTTATGCCTTGAGATTCTGTTGATTTTTTTCCTTCTATTTTTTCAGTGTTCAATCTTTCTGAGAATTCTCTATTTGTGTCTTCTTCAGAGTCTGTCCAAAGTACTTGTCTGTCTCTTGACCTACAGGTTTGTTCACATCTGTCTGTTCTGTTGAAATTGCAGGCTGTTTTCTAACACTGTTTATGTCAGTGTTACTTGAAAGAAACTGAAAATTGGGAAAAAAATGCAAGAGAGGAAAGGAGGGGAAAGGAGGAAAGTAAATGTTGTCTGAAAGGAGTGAACATGAAAGTAATCTTTCACAAACATTGAAGTATCATTGTCTTCAGTTTCTACAGTACTAATTTAAGTTTTTTGTTCCTAGAGGAATATGTTGTTAGTCGCAACTACTTATTGACATTATTATGGTGTTTTATTAAGTAACAGATGGTTCTACCAGTTTATCATGTCTGTCCTTCATCAACTAAAACAGCAGGCACTCACAGATTTTACCTTATATTAAAAAAAAAAAAAAAAAAGAATACCTCAAAGGCTTTAGCTAACAATAATTTTCTTCCTCTTATTTTACAGGTATTTGACTCAGGATAAGATTATGATGATAGATTTAACCCTACAGGAAGGACTGTCTTCAACATATGAGTGTTCTTTTTTTCTTTTATTTCTTTTTCTTTTTTTTTTTTTTTTTTTGTGTGTGGTGGTTTTATATATTCATTTGGAAATAAAAGCTTTTTCCCATGAGTAAGATTAAAAAAAAAAATTACATTCAAACACTGTGTGGAACGTTAAGTAGGAACAATAGTAAAGACATTATGAATATTTATTATGTGCAGGTGTAGTGTTTAGTTGATGAAGACTTCCCTTGTTCAGCCTAGTGTTATACACTCCAACTAACACCCAGCCTACATTTTTCAAAAAAGTTTGTATCTTTGTTACATAATCACCCATTGTACTACACCTGCTGTTAAAATCTCCCTTTTTTTGGCAGTGTTCCCAGGAATCTTGTGAATAACTGATTAATTTATTTAATTTATTGCAAAAGTTGATAGAGAAATGATGTTTTCAAAACTCAACAATATGCTAGTTGATTGACGTCCATTAATAAAAAAAAATACTTGTGATCATGTGAAAGGTATGTCAGATAGATCTTCATGCAACAAACTCTTTGGTTGTTTATTTCTGATAAGAGTATTTTATCTATCTGCAGATCTTTTAATTTTTTTTTTTTTAACGTACCTCCAAAAATGAAGAGATACAGCTACTCAGTTAAAACTACGCTAATCTTTAAGACACAGGAAACAAAATCAAAATATAGTTCATACCATCAGTAATCAAAAAACTCTGCAAGCCAGATGGTGTTAACATATATCTAATAAGAAAATTAAGTTGTTGGCAATCATTTCAGTTATGAAGAATTCAATTATCAAATGTCAATCACATTTTATTTATAGATAGGAACTAGCTAGAACAGCAAGCTGTGAGCTAGTAAGTTAAAAGTATGATTTTCATCTCTATTGCCATTCATATCTAAATCTTTGTATTTTCAAGTACTTTATAAATATTGAAATAAAATCACATTTTTGATACAGAATTAAGCTAATCTTCATAGAAGAATATGTGATTGTGTCTGAATAAGTCTTTTATCAACCTAGTTGATCAAATGGGTATTATTACCTATATTTCTGTGGAAAGGAGGAAAACCCATAATTTAATAATTTTTTTGAGAATACAGTTCTACAGACTAGTCTATGTATGGAATTCCACTCTAAGGACTACACAGCATGGCTAATGGGACATTTATTTAAGAAGTTTTGTACAAACCTACTCTAGCTAACAAATACTGAATGAGTATTTTGGCATTGATTCAGTTACCAGCATGCAACCAAAGACATGATATCTATCTAGTAGCATTTAGAATATCTCAACAAATCTGGGACAGCCACCCTGGCACATGTAAACAGGATGTAAGAGAGACACATGCTTTTCTGGAGAAGCAACTGGAGGCCAAGGGGGATACTATAGGGCACCTCAGTTTGTGCTAGACACCTACATTTACGTGACTGAATCTCCCCTTCATTCATGCTAGAAGACAGCAGGAAGGTTCTGACATAAACTTTCATTTTCTTAGGCGCATATTTCTGCATCTGTTCTGTTATTTGGACAGATTATTTGTATCTATGTGTTCTCAGGGACTTCACAACTACGCTAGAAAACTATGTATCATTCATATTCAGGCCAAAACATCTTTAGAGTCAGATTGAAGAATGGAATAAAAACCAGAACTCAAAATGGGTAACTGAGAGACGTTCAGGAAGGGGTTGGCTGGAGGAAGACACGTAGTTTAGCATGCAACCTGGGACATACCTTTTGGAAGGAAACAAAAATTTGAATCTCTGATTAGGAATGATGAATTGGAAAATAGAGACAAAACTTCAGTGAAAAGTGCAGAGGGATAAACTGCGAAGGAAAATGGTGGTCAGAAACAATAGGCATAGAAAGGGGTTAGAATGACAAGGACTGAAACAGGACTAGGAGTGTGAGATGGTTTGCAACTGTCATCAGTTCTTTTGTTAGCTCAAGAACGAGAGGTCTTTGAGCTGGATCCAAAGACCTGGCCTTGCCAACAAATCACATGGATATCAGCATGATTTAAATTCCTGTGCAGAATTATTTCCGTAGGTCTAGAATTATGTGTACATTTCTTCACAAGTAGCGTCTTTTCAGAGATTATGAGAGTGATTAACTAATATAAACCTATCAATGTGTAGGTTGCATATGATTTATTTTCCAGGTGCCTTATTAAAATAATAAAAATATCTAACTGCAAGCACTCCCAGTCCTGGTGAGAGCAAGGCTTTCTCATACAAGGTGTTCTAACGTTAAATTATCTTAATTTTAGAAAAGGTGGTTTTGTGTGTTTTTTTGGTTGGTTGAGCATTATTTTAGTTTTAGTTTTAGTGTTTTGTTATCTTTTTTTATTCAGTTTTACACCCTCCTGTCCCCCTGTAATATTTGCTCTACATATAGTGTTAAGAGAGGCAGAACCATAATAACTTAAAACTTAATGTAACATTTCCAGGGTATAAGGGTATCTGTTAGAAAAATGTGTCTTTTTATGTGAGTAGGTGATAATATCATTACATCCAAACCAACACCACATTGGCTACATTTCTTATTTGTTATTCTACTTCAGATTTCCACTTTCTCAGGTATTTGTGTTCTTTGATGACTTTGTTGTTTCACAGTTAAACAAACACTGATGTGCTATGATTAACACATCCAAAAAAGAAAAAGAAACAAAAAATTACTTCCTTTAATCTTGTTTCTTAGTGAAAATAGCCTTTACCTCTAAAGGATACTGGTTACTCAACATTTTCACACTGCTGTGGCAGATGCTTTGTCAGTGGTTGCCTCAGTCTGAGAGGCCCATCACTTTTTCTTCAAGTGTGACAGTGTGACTAACTTGCGATGTTGATAGTTGAAAATCAAGAAAGCTGTCACTCCGCTTGCTTTCCAAAACTGCCTAAATGAAAAAATAAATTAATGGATGTAGGTATCATTCTTCATCTAAATATTTCCAGTATGTTTAATTTCAGTTGTTCAAAGATATGCCCTGTACTTTCTGAGATAATTTTGAAATTTAGGATAATTCATGCGTACATCACTTGCATTCTATACTGGTTGCTTCTTTCTTTGTCCTTCTTATTTAGTCCTTTGTGAGACCCAGCCCATCTTCTCATACTGAGAACTTTATATTTTAAATCTTCAGGATGTCTGTAGTGTTGTTTTCAAGGTTTCTGATTGCCAGCAGGTTTCAGAATTCTTTTCTGAATCAATAAAATATACTGTTTTTTATACACCTTGAGTTCTGGTTTTTTGCTGGTGTGTGGGGTTTTCGTTGTTGTGGTGTTTTTTTTTTTTTCCACCAATGATAGGGATTGTTATCTTCTTTATAATTCCATAATCATTTGGGAACTACAACAACAATCCAGGAAGGGTCAGAATTTGAGCAGGATTTTTAGGGGCACAGGTTTACACTTTAAAATATCTAATATCAGTATTTTTGTGATTATGATATGCTATATAAGATGCATCCTTCAAAGTATGAGCAATGAGTATGCTATATCACTTAGTATTTTTTCATGTACAGTGTTATGAATTACTTTCATTAGATATGAGTGATTACTGCATGTTTTAGCACATTTCAGAAAAAGATAGCCAAAATACGATAATTAAAGATTACAGGATATAACACTGTTTTGGTACACTGCATTAATTGGCTTAATAAAGAGTGAGTTCACTGGATTCCGTTCATGTTTTCAGTATCC
Source organism: Eurypyga helias (assembly GCF_000690775.1). Classification (NCBI taxonomy): domain Eukaryota; kingdom Metazoa; phylum Chordata; class Aves; order Eurypygiformes; family Eurypygidae; genus Eurypyga; species Eurypyga helias. The sequence goes on along the minus strand of NW_010245562.1, from coordinate 23,027 downwards.
CTTGAGAGTTTTTGGACAAGGCATAGATATAGATATTCAAGTTAGGAAGCAAACATAACAATCAATGTTTGTAAAACTGAAGAAATATCTTTTTTATTCCTTAGGTTTCTGGAACACATCTTTACAATAAAATAACGTTTTAATTGTTTTCCTATGTTTAGTGCCCTCTCAATACAGTTTGAACTGTATTAGATAAATTGTTCATATCTCAAAAATGTGATTCTAGTCAGGACACTATGTTTGAAAATCTATGCTGATGTTTCCCACATCCTCTATGAAATCTTCTTAGGCTGCTGTCTAGCTGTAACAAGTGGCATGGGAGCAAAAATACGCATTTCTTGTGTTAAAGAAACAAATGGTTGCCAGTTTCTATTTAGGCATTGCACAGCTTCCATTTAACCTATTCCAATCCTCTATCAAATTACCATTTATGTTATTCCTTCTAATATGCTTCCTAGTTCTTCATAAGGTAGCAGGGGTATAGAAGGGGACAATTCTGGAAACAGTTCTTCAAGTTTTACTGAAAAGTAGAATTCCCATAGAACTCTATAATTGAGGGTCATTTCTTCCTGCCAGCATAAGAATCATCAGATGAAAGAAAATAACGAATATGTCATCTTCTAAATTGTAGTTATTCTGTATGTCAAATCATTTTTCACTTCCCTGAAGAGCTGTCTTCTTTCCTTGCCTACTAGTTCACCTTGTTGATGCTGAAGTTGTGAGAGAGGATAAGAAAATAAACATGTAAATAAAAGGGAAATAAAATTTGCCTCCGAACACCAATAAAAGGAAATGGAATGAGATAATCAAGAGCAAATTGCATTTGCTAAAATATTGCTGCAGAGATGAGTTCAGAGCCAATTGTTTAATTCCTTTCCCAGAATACTTTGATTGAATTACTTGATCAATCCATTACAAATGTAAAAAAAACCCAAAACAAACAAAACAAACAAAAAACCCCAACCACAAAAACCAAAACAAAACCAACTATTTTGCATCCTGGCAGACTACAAGGATTATTTTTTTTTCATTCCTGCGGTACACATTCCAAAAGAGGAAAAAGAATTGTGTCTGAATGCATTGCTGTTTTGATAATGTTAAGACCGGAGGAAGTAAGTTAATTTTTACAACATATTTTGAGATAAACCAGTAACTTCCCTCTCTCCCCAGACTTCTACCCCAGCAGGGCAGCACGAGAACTACTTCATAAATGTCGTGGTTTAGCCCTGTCTGGCAATTAAGTACCACCAGTTGCTCTCTCAACTACAATGTGCCCCCCACCCCACCCCATCCCCCAAAAGGAAGAAGGATCAGAGGAAAAAAACAAGGGAAGCTAGTAAAAAGTTGAGATAAGAACTCTTTAATTATATAAATGAAACATATAGTAATACTTGCAATACTACTCCTAATAACTAATTAAAACAACAGTTGGGGGGTTGGACTAGATGATCTCTAGTGGTCCTTTCCAACACTTACCACTCCGTGAATCTGTATCTCACCACCCGTGGACTGACACAGCGAGATTCCAAAACGATAAGAAAATTAAGTGCGGAGAGGAAAAAAAAAAAAAAAAAGACAGAACCAAAACTGAGCCTCAGAGCACAGAGGAAAACCCTAAACCTGAAAGCCAGAGAGCCCCTGATCTTTCTTTCCCCCTGGAACGAAAATTACAACCCCCCCCACTCAGGCTAACAAAAGACTTCTGCTTCTCTGCTAAAAGCTAGACAAAGTGAACTAAGGGAGCTATCAGGCAAAGCTATCTGCTGGCTTCACCTTGCAAACTCACCACTGAGCTTCATGTATCATGGAATGAAACAAGATCCTGTTGAGAGAAACAAGATCCTGTGGGCAGGCCAGCTCTGTGTAGGAAAGCAGCTCATTTCTGCCTAAAACCAGCAAAACGAAGAACAATATTTTCCACTATTTGAACAAACAGCTTTGGTGGCGAGTCCTCCATCCCCATGCATACCTTCTAATAAGAACCTGATGGTTAGGAAACTCCATAAAGAGATAAAAATGGTAATTCCAATTAAATTTTAATCTTTCATGAAAGTCACATTTCCTGTCTGTGTCTTTTGTGGATGAGTAGGACGATGCTTCCTCGATGTAGTAGGAAACCAGTGTCTTCTTGGAGCAAGGAGAAAACTGTTTTACGTAAAATATCAGTTTGAACACACATACAAACTATTGAATATTTCACAAAAATCACACTAAATATTTTCTTCTAATGCAGTATCATAGATTAATCTTTTAAAATGCATGTATATTACATGTCATTTTCCTTGCTACTTGGCTCTTATTGAGGCTGCTTATTGAGGTTGTTTAAATGACAGCAGTAGGAAAGGGGAAAAGCCATTTTTATGGTAAAACCTACAGAGCTAATTTTCACTAATTGTTCCTCTAGTGTTTAAATTACACATAACTGTGTAGTTTCAAATGAATACTTTATTTGATATATTTTACCTCTTTACTTAGATTCCACATGAAAACCATACAATTATCAAAGAATAATTCTGAAAATGTCTGACACATAATGCTATTGAATAATTCCTGGCCTGAGAATAATCCTCAACACATATGCTGTGTAGTTAAGGTCATATTATACACATAAATAAAGTGTCCTTTTGTAAAAAACAAAAAAAAATCATAATCAGACTCGAGATCAAAAAGCAAAAAAAGAAGAGGTAACAATCTGTTTAATTTCCTTTATTCAGTAAGGTTGACTACTTTGATAACAACTAGATTCTGGCTTTCTCACATATTAGAAGATATTAAAAAAAAAAAAAAAGCCCTGCTTTTTACAAAAATTCTGGATATTTATTAGCAGCAATGATCCTGAATTGCTGTTTATATTTACTACTTATTTATATTTACTATATCTTCTTTTATTTTTTAATCTTATTTTATGAAGGTTCTACATTTTCCAGAATAAATATAAATACAGCCCACGTTAACCACAGGTGTGAATCTGCACACTCCTGATGAAAAACATTCCTGAGATGTCATTCAGTCTTTGTCCTCACATTGTAGCAGAATTTTCCCCAGTTTACAGTGTGATAATGTGCCCTGATTGGCAGTCCTTCCTCTGCCATTCTTATTTCTCACTTCAAATATAACATTTCAGTTACTAATCCTTACACTTGGAGCAATAACACAAGAAATTAACAAGCTGTCTACAGAAGGAAAAGATTTATTTTTACAGAACAAAACCATCTATTTAAAGGAAAATAAACAATAAAATAAAATATATTGCACATAGAATCATATTGTATAATCATAGAATGTTTTGGGTTGGAAAGGACCTTAAAGATCATCTAGTTCCAACCCGTCCTGCCATGAGTTGGGACACCCTCCACTAGACCAGGTTGCTCAAGACCTCATCCATCCTGGCAATGAACAC
>NW_010245562.1:0-19561 GCF_000690775.1 Eurypyga helias | reverse complement strand
TTTCCTGATATCTAATCTAAATCTACCTGCTTTCAGTTTAAACCTGTTACCCCTTTGTCCTGTCACTACAGGCCCTTGTAAAATGCCCCCCCCCAGCTTCCTTGTAGGACCCCTTCAGGTACTGGAAAGCTACAATAAGGTGTCCCCAGAGCCTTCTCTTCTCCAGGATGAACAAACCCAATTCTCGCAGCCTTTCTTCACAGCAGAGGTGCTCTAGCCCTCTGATCATCTTCATGGCCCTCCTCTGGACTCATTCCAATGGGTCTATATCCTTCTGATGTTGAGGGCTCCACAGCTGGATGCAGTACTCCAGGTGGGGTCTCACAAGAGCAGAGTACAGGGGCAGAATCATCTCCCTCGACCTTCTGGTCACACTTCTCCTGATAGAGCCCAGGATATGGTTGTTTTTTTCAGTTTCCAGTGTATACTGCCGGCTCATGTCCAGATTTTCGTCCACCAGTACCCCCACGTCCTTCTCCTCAGGGCTACTATCAATCCAATCTCCACCCAGCCTGTAGTTGCACTTGGGATTGCTCCAACCCAGGAGTAGGACCTTGCACTTGGTCTTCTTGAACTTTATGAGGTTGGCAGTGGCTCACCTCTACAGACTGTCCAGGTCCTTTTGGAGTGCATCCCTTCCCTCCAGTGTGTTGACCGCACCACACAGTTTGGTGTCGTTGACAAACGTGCTGAGGGTGCACTGAATCTCATTGTCCATGTTGCTCATAAAGATGTTAAACAACACTGGTCCCAGTACCGACTCCTGACTAATGCCACTCGTTACAGGTCTCCACTCAGACATCGAGCTATTGACCACAGCACTCTGTGACCATCAAGCCAGTTATTCATCAACCGAAAGGCACCTCTGTCAGATATATACCTCTCCAATTTAGACACAAAGATATCATGCAGGACGGTGTCAAATGTTTTGCACAAATCCAGGCAGATGACATTGGTCAAGGCCAAGGCTGCCTTTAAGCTTCACGTTCCCCACCAGCCCCTCCCTGTTGTTGAGAAAAACCTCCAGCATGGCTCCCCTCCTCATTGACTCCTCTACCACTTGGATAAGGAAGTTATCATCAATGAAATCCAGTAACCTCTTGACTTCCTTGTTCCCTCCATGCTGTCCTTCCAAACAGATATTGTGGTGGATGATGTCTACCATGAGGACAAGGTTTTGTGACTGTGAGGCTGCTGCTATCAGTCTGTAGAGGACCTCAGTCCTGGCTATGTGGCCTGTAGCAAACTCCTGCTACCATCTCCCTTCTTTCTGCCCTCCCTTTAATCCTGACCTGTAAATTCTCAGTCAGCTCTTCATCCACCTCCACGCGGAGTTCCAGGCATTCCAGCTGGTCTCTGATGTGGAGAGCAACACCCACATGTCTCTCCTGCCTGTCCTTCCCAAAGAGCCCGTGTCCATCCATTCTGACACTACAGTCATAGGAGCCATCTCACCACGTCTCTGCAATGCCAATGAGTTCATAGCTCATTAGGCGTGTGCATGTCTCTAACTCCTCTTCTTTTTATTTCCCATGCATTCACATAGAGGCATTTAAGATGGGCCCCCAATGAAGTTGGCTCCATCCCCATATATCAATCAAGAATCTGTCAGGTTTCTCCTGGAGGTTCTCAACATGTCTATAGTTCTCCTATAAGGATGTAATATAGTACAGTTTCTTTAACTCATTCACCCTTTCCCATAAAGAAAAGCACCTTTAAATTCTTATTTTTCTTCTGAAATTTGAGTCCCCAGTCCTTTTTGAATGTAGTATGTATATCTTGAATTTCCTGCATTGCCTTGTATATTGGATCTGAGGTAGAATAAACTATTACATGTGTTGAGCCTCTGCTTTCCAGGAAGTGGTTAAACATCTGCCTGCTGATGGGACATAATTAATGAATTCCTTATTTGTCTTTCCTTACACATGAGGTTTCTGATATCTCTATTTAACTGTCATTATCTCAATTCACAAGTCTTCTCTCCTTCCTCCTATTTTCTCCCTGTCCAGAGGGAGAGGGGAGTGAGAGGCTAGGTAGGTGTTTGACTGATGGCCAGGGTGAACTCATCACATCCTGTGGCTTTTCACCAATGTTTCAGGGTATACTAATCTTACAACACTGGTGCTGTGTTTTTGTTTTGTTTTGTTTTAATTCCTCATGGTCTTTCATTAAGCTTCTTTTTTGTTTATTTGTAATTAAACTCCTACATGAAATACAAAAATTTTTTTCATCTATTGAAGTAGTAGATCTACTACTTTATTCCAGATCATGTATTTATTTCATAAAATTATTGCATATCTATGTTCTCAAGTCATAACATAATAGTTTTACATCCATTAGAAGTTGTTTAAACAGATACACATTTGAGAAATATAATGTGAATTTCTCCTTATTTTTGAATGAACAAAGCCTTGTATATGAAATTTTGAAAATACTTCTTTTACAGAAGGCAGAATTATACAACAAACGATAGTTCGGTTAGTTTGTCTTAATATTTACAATGTAATTTTTGTGATGGTACCATAACTTTGAGAAGCATTCTGGCAAGAACCATTTCACAACCTTACAGACCTTCCTGTCAGCATGCTTAGGTTTCAAAGCATCTGACCGTATCAAGCATTAATTCATAAATACATAGTAATTGAGAATGTTTAATATTGATTAGATGAGTAAAGTGACATTCATCTACCAAGTTGCTGTCTAAAATCTAGACACATAACTTAAGCTATTTATCTAGATGTCCTCTACAGTCAATGGAAAGGAGCATCTTGTAAAAGGTAATATTTACTATAAACGTTAAGTGACAAATAGAGGAGCATTGATTCACTTACTGCAGGTGGTTTTGTAGATAATTTAATGATTGGTAGGCACTACCAGAGCAAATTCTATATAGTTTCATACAGTTAAAATAACCCCATTCTTAATTACACTTAATTTCCTTATTACATACACTAAAGACAAATACTGCAAATGTTTGACTTAGTAAATCCAGGTATCTCTCCAGATATATATTTCCACAACATTTTTTCAAAATTTATTTTTTCATATACACATCTGCTTGTAGATCTGACTGTTGTCCGTAATGTTTAAATATGCTATGCAAACAAGTGGTGCATCTGTACTCAAAGTGAAATATTATGCATAATACATAATTAAATGCAAGGTGTCTCAATGCTCAAAGAAAAAAAGCCACATTTACATAAGTAAAGAGAACACATAAAATTATTGTGATAATGGTAGGACTCTCAACTTTCATATCTGTGTTAATGAACCACTTACAAATCCTCATGATTTAAGAATAAATTTGCCCAAATTTATCTTTTCATATTTACTTTTTTTTTCCTGATATATTATGTCATCTTTTCTTCTTGCATATTATCTTGTACCTTCCTCTGTAATACTTACCATAGGTCAAAGACAATGATGTGGTTTTCCTTTTTCTGTATTTTTGTTGCCATAGATTGGGACACACACTTATCAAAGATGGATATTATTAAGAAGTTTTAATTTCTGAAATCATCAGGCATCCAATTTAGACTTGTGCATATATCCTCACAGATTTAAATAACTTTAAACATAGAGAGGAAAGTATATAATATTATTGCACTGTTATTTAATGATATTCTGAATTATAAAGCCATAACCTGGACAGCCAAACATCAGTATAAAACTTATGCAAATTTTTTTATCTAAAAAACCAACACCAGTATGTTTGTAGAAAATCCCTTAGGAAGTACAACTGGCAGATAAATAAGAAAAAAAAATAGCATAGATGTATTTAGGAAAATGAAAGAAGAAAGAAAAAGAAAATACTGTCTTTTGTTAACATATGAGATGTCATTTACAGTAATAAAAAAATGAATAGTGAAAATAGATGCATATACTTCATAACTTAGATTATTATAAGAAGTTTCTGATTCTTCTATTCCTTTAAGAGATTGATATATAAATCTTCTCATTGGAGACTCTAGAAACCATCTAAAATGCAGGTGATTAATATTTGTATACATGGTAATGTGTTTTAATATCACATCAGTCAATAAAACCATACTAATATGATCCCAAGTAAGACTAATATCTTTTCCTATAAGAAAAAAGTATTAAAGAGTTAGTCTATACTTAAACATGCTGGTTTACAGCATATTTTAATTCCTGTGATTAAAGGTACACAAACACTAATAACCACTCTTTTTGAGTCATACCATTGAAGTACAGAAATAAAAGAGACCACAGAAGAGAAAGATGACTTTCTTCTTTTTGCAGACCCACAGAACAATATTCTAAATACATCTACAATTAGGCAAGAAAGGTTATGTTGTTTTGCATTAATAGACTTAGCAATAAGATAGGAAAGAAACTGATAAAAAAGCAGATGAATTGTAATACTTTGAGAACTGGGAAAGTAAAAAATGGAACTCAAAAGATAATAAATCTTCCTGTATGATGAAATATAATTTATGCTGGAGTAGACTTAGTATTTCTTGGGTGTTAATCTTGCAGACTGAAAGAGGAATTTGAAGTTTGTTTTCAGAATATTCTGAACAATATTGCCTATATACATTTTTATAGAAAGAAAAATGGCATCACTTGTTGAACTCTTGTTATATAAACAATATAAACTTTCTAGGAAATGTCAATTGGTGTAATGCCTAAATCATTTGGATGTACAGATTAACAAGATCTTGAGAAGTCTAGAATTTAAAATGTTTAACAAATGGATATTGAAAACATTCAGAAATCAACATAAACTGCTAAAATGAGTTCATGTAGCTGAAAAGTTTACTTTTTAATATAGTAAATATTCTTTAATTGTACCCAATTAATTATTTATCAGAATAAACATTCAAGGATGTGAATCTTACTTAAATTTGCCAGTTATAATAAATATTTTTGTTTAGCCTTAGACACATTGCAAAATAACTAGGCACAGTCTGTTTGTATTTTAAAATATGTTATTTCAGGCTACTTTGCAGCTGGGATGGAATTGAATCTGTATGTTTGCCAGAGATCTCAATGAGTAGATAATTATGTAGAATTTCTTAGACCAGGAACAAAAAGTTGGCTGGAATTAAAAATAATAAAAAAAAATCTTGCTTGCCTCATAATATTTTCTTGAAGAAATCAAGTAATATTTAGAATTACTTTTAAACAGAACACAGCATATTAGAAACTGTAGCTATTCAAATAGTCTGTCAGTGTCATACATACACCAAACATGGGTTTAAGACTTTCGTAGTCCCCTGATTTTAACTGATTTATCCAAACCATGTTTGTAATAGGGCAGACTAAGGTCCACTGTTAAGAATGGGTGAAAAATAAAAGTAGGAGAAGCATTATTTGTACAAGTGCAAAGAAGTAAATCCTTTAATGTATAAGGAAAAAACTGTTGCATTAACCTAATATTTGAACAGAAGTTGCATTAAATTCATGTATTGGAAATTTTGGAGTAGGCCTGGTTCATCAGTGAATCTCAGGTGGCAAGAGACATATTCTGCATTCCCCATCAGAACAGAGTGAAAAAGTTACGCAAATGAAACAGGTCGTATCTGTGAAGTTGTGAATCATGTAGCACCACTGATGTCACATAATGCATATTTTTTTTTTCTGGATAATCTTTTATTATTTCTACTAATTATGTCTACCCAATTACAGAAAGCTAAGCAAAAATTAGCTGGAGCACCTCTCCTATGATGAAAGGCTACACTGTGCTTTCTGACATTCTCTTTTTTTGATGCAGTTGCTTATGAATTAAAAGTTGCATCTGGTATATAGCATTATACTCTTTGGTTTTAAGTATATAGCATTATACTTTCTGTTTTTATACTATGTATAACTGAATGTTATATTTTTGCATGTCAACTTTTACAGCAATAATGTAATTCCATTTAAAAAATGATTCATTATAATGGGCAGGTTGCTCATTTTCATAGCTGGAGAACATACAGATACATGACGCAGTTAACCTAAATTCAAAACGAAGCAGTGTTACATTAAAATGCTATTGGAATACTTTGAATAATGGCGTTATGTTAATTAGTCTGTCTTGGGAGACTTGATCTGCCTCAATTCTTTAGCATAAGAGACCATGTTCCGTTCAAGAACAAGTCCATGTTCTTTTCCAACCCAAAGAAAGACTAAGAATGGCCAGAAGCAAGTGAAGTGTTGATGAGAAACTAAATTAAAGCAGAATACATGTGCACCAGTGGATTTAATTGTTAAATAAAAATATGATTACTAGTAAGACTTGAGGACAATTTTGTGAAATTGTTTGTATGTGACACCAGTAGATGATTAACATGAAAGAGGTTGGTGCTAGTCTAGAACAATAACAGTAAAACTTCAAGAGATGTGGAAAACAACTGGTAAATCTGTAAATACATAATTATTTATGGAAACAGTCCCATGTATAAAGTAATTTTGAAAGTAGAAATGCAAATCAGTACATGCATGATGAAGTTTTGATCTGTAGTGCTGTAAAAAGTAGATTTCTGAGTATTTGTGCCAAGTCTAGTAAAGTGACGGGATACAGTCAGCAAGACATTCCTAGTGTAGAGTGTGTCTGTCTTCCTCAAAAGTAGGAAGATCCTGAGCACTGAACTAATTGAAAAATATCAGAAGGAAGATAGCAGTCTTGATATATCCCTTTAACTAAATCTTAAAGTTATATGGGCATTGCATTTGTATTCTCATGACTATCCTCATCTCAAAAGTCTGAGCGTTTCAACTTGCAGTCACCTTACATAATAGGCACATATATTGAGAAATATAATGGCTAAAGTAAAGACCTCTCTGAGACCAGCAAAGCCTGCTAAAAAATTCTCGTACATACATAGAGTATTAGCCTATGCCAGCTTTATTTTGACATATTTATATTTATCAATATGCTATCTAAGCATAGGTGATAAAATGAAAATAAGGGAAAATGTGGGCCTTCTGTGGAAGGAAACTGCAGAGCTGGTTTCCCAGGATATGGAGAAGGCCAAGGTGCTCAATAATTTTTCTTCCCTTTGTCTTCACTGGCAAGGAGGCAAGTCATACCCACTGAGTCGTGAAAGGCAATGGCAGGGACTGGGAGAATGGAGATCCACCCATGGTTAGGGAGGATCTTGTTCGCGAGCACCTAAGGAACCGGAAGGTGCACAGGTCCATGGGACCTGATGAAATACATCCATGGGTCCTAAATGAACTAGGGATGAGGTTGCAAAACCTCTATGCATCAGTTTCAAGAAGTCGTGGCAGTCTGATTAAGTTCCCACTGAATGGAAAAGGGGAAACATAATCCCCATCTTTAAAAAGGGGAAAAAAGGAGGATCCAGGGAACTATGGGCCAGTCAGCCTCAACTCTATGCCTGTTAGTATCATGGAGCAGATCCTCCTGGAAGCCATGTTGACAGCCAACATTTCTTCACCAAGGGTAGATCATGCCTGAGGAATGGACTGCTCAGTGGAAAAAGAGCTGGCTTGATGGCCGCACTCAGAGAACTGTGCTCGATGGATCAGTGTCTGAGTGGAGACACCAGGGATTGGTACTGGGACTGGTGCTGTTTAACATCTTTGCCAGTGACACAGATTGAGTCCACACTCAGCAGGTTTCACAATGACACCAAGCTGTGTGGTGCAGTCAACACGCTGGAGGGAAGGGATGCCATCCAGATGGACCAGGACAGTCTGGAGAGGCGGGCCTCTGCCAACCTCATGGATTTCAGCAAGGCCAGGTGCAAGGTCCTCCACATGGGTCAGGGCAATCCCAGGAACAGGTACAGGCTGGATGAAGAATGGTTTGATAGCAGTCATGAGGAGAAGGACCTGGGAGTACTGGTGGATGAAAATTTAGACCTGAATTGGCAGTGTGCACTGGAAACACAGAAAGCGAATCATATCCAGGGCTGTATCCAGAGAAGCGTGGCCATCTGGTTGAGAGGGGTGATTCTCCCCCTCTATTCTGCTCTACTGAGATCCTACCTTGAGTACTGTGTTCAGATCTGCACTCCTCAACACAAGAAGGATATGAACTAGTCAGAGCGATTCCAGAGGAAGGCCACGAAGATGATCAGAGGGCTGGAACACCTCTGCTATGATGAAAGGCTGAGAGAATTGGGCTTGTTCAGCCTGGAGAAGAGAAGGCTCCAGGGAGACCTTACTTCAGCCTTCCAGTACCTGAAGGGGCCTAGAAGAAAACTGGAAAGGAACTTTTTACAAGGGTCTGTAGTGACAGGACAAGGGGTAATGGGTTTAAATTGAAAGTGGATTGATCTAGTCGAGATATCAGGAAGAAGTTCTTCCTGGAGAGGGTGGTGAGGCACTGGAACAGGTTGCTCAGAGAAGTTGCGGTTGCCCCATTCCTTGCTTTCTTCAAGGCCAGGCTGGATGAGGCTTTGAGCAACCTGGTCTAATGGAAGGTGTCCCTGCGCATGGTAGGGGGGTTGGAACTAGACGGTCTTTAAGGTCCCTTCCAACCCAAACCATTCCATGATTCTATGATCCTATCATCTAGTGATTTTTTTAGTGCCTTCCTCTCTGACATCTCCCATCCCTTTTAGATTCAACTCTGTAAAATATATGCAAGGGAGAAAGAGCTGCTCTCACACGTCTTTGATATTCATTACATACTTAAAGTGATACATACATAGAAATCCATATATGCTGCCTGAAATAATACTTGTTAAAAAATACTTATGAAAATAAAATAGAGAGACTATATAATAGCTAGAGGGGAAGAGAAAAACCCAAATGTGATAAAATCACAATAGAATTAAACTCAGTATAGGGTTCTATCCTGAGTCTAGCTGAAATTTGCTTACCTAGTAGATATATTTTAATTGTTGTTACTGAATCTATTCTTTCTGACCCAAGATGTCACATCACTATGTGGCTGAAGCTATGTTTGCTAAGTTATTCTGTCATTAATCACATTTATTGTTTGCAGGACCACAATTCTTTTATTTATGGGCACAACCCTTGGGAATGCAGGTCACTGTTATCTAACAGCAAAATCTACAGCTGCTCTTGCTCACTTCAATTTAAGTCTTACTTCCTCGACAGAGGTCATATAGAAGCAATTGAAGTTAATTTTACGAGACATCTGTTATATTTCTGGTTACACTCATTCTTCAAGAATGACCTCTAAAATAACAGTTGCTAAAAGAAAATCAGGCCCCTTTAAGATAGAAGGAAATCAAACAAATTAAATAAAATATCGAGTTATATTAATATTACTGTTGAACATGACAAGGTAGGAAATTATATTTAATGAATGAACCCATAATTTGGGGGCTGAAACATATCGCAAAATGTGAAAAGCACAACTCTGAAGTTTGTTACACTTGTAAATCTGGAAGCATTCATTGACTATTAATGTGTTGCAATACCAAAATACAGATATTGTCAAATACATAAATTATAGATGTACAAACATTTTTTTTTTTTTTTTAAATTCCCATATTGTTTCACATTATATTAGGGGATTGTAAATTTATAGCTGGAATATAAAAGAAATAAAATTGTGAATACTTAGAATTTTTTTCCATGTCTTTTTAGCCAATATGATGACCTTTCCTTCTTAGTAATTGCTACAAATAAAGAGTAAAAATATTTATATATTCATTACAAAAACAATCATTATTCTGAATGTAACCATCTAGATATACAACAAGGTATTTTTTCCTCCTAATATATATATCTGGTTTGAGTTAGTAAGCCTAAACAGTCCGTATAGTCAATAGGCATTTCTCAATACAAATTCATCTCACCCTTAAGTTCCATCCTTATTAAAATAACTCATACTAGCAAATTACTTGCTTCTGTTCCATTCCTAAGATAAGAATCCCAGCCAAATTTTTGTCAATCCCATCCACATACAAAATAACAACCTGATATTTTGATCATGGAGTTGTAGGAGTTGAGGAAGGCAGACACAGACAATTGCATGTGGTACGGTATTGTCTCAAGATAAGGAATTCAAGATTTAGTGACTTCAATTTTTTAAGTATTTGTTTTTCCTTAGGGCTATTTTCTCATTACTACTTTGTTGTGTAAATATTGCTATGTCTTTTTTTTCTTTTATGCATATTAATCCCATCATTTTTTTCTGTTTTAACAGAACTCCATTGCAAGGTTTCTTCATGTTTTGGTTTAGAAACTTCTTCCTTTCCCCTTCCCAACACCATTTTTTCCCACGTATTCTACATGTACAACTGTCTGTACAATGAAACGTTCGGGACGTTTTTTTATTTTATTTTCTGAAGGTACCTATAAAAATATCATTAAACTTAAGAAACATGATTTGACATTTCCACAGTTTTCTCTGCTCATAAGTAGTGCCAGATATTAATTTTTCAGATATTTGATTTTTTCATTTTCTTGATAATCATGAGTCTCATGCTTTTTCCTGAAACTCCCATATGGACTAGGCCAACTGGAAAATAAGCCTATCCAGCCCCTTTTTTCAGCCTTATCTATCACACAATCAGAAATTTCCTGTGAGTATAAATGGCAAATTATCTGGATAAAACCATTTTTAGACTAATAATACATCTCTACTGTCACTCTGATTGGTTTTGCAACTCTTATCCCTTTCACACATCACTTCTTTCCTGCCTCCAAGTATTATGCCCTTATCATACACTAAGACCATATTGTGCTTGATATTCTTTTTTTTTTTTAATTTGATAATTTCACAGTAATGATGTTGTTCTGGCTTTTTTTCCCTTGATTTTAGATATATCCATAAATTTACACAAGATGCACTGGTGTACACTTACATAATCATGAGTGCACTTCTTATGGCTTTATATTTTGCTAATAGCCTTATTTATAATATGACAGAAAACACTCACATCCTGCTTAAAATGAGTTGACACCAGATTTCCTTACAGGAATATTGTCCAAATATTTTAGGACATTTTAGTTACGTATTTTATAGAGAAATCAGCTGAGGCAGGGAATAGGCCTTAATACCTTTCTGTTGCTGTTAGTTGTACCTTTTGATGCTCATGCAGTGATGTGACTTGTAGTTATTGCAGCTTTTTCTGTATGCTGCACATTATCTCAGGCTGTTTGTTTTGATGTTTTTTGACTGTATTACATGTTGCATGCAGCTCTGTGATTGTTTTCACTGGATTCTTTATCACTGCATGCATTTCTGCTTTTCTTTTTTTCCAGCTTTTTGGATCCTCTGTGATGCCCAAAGGGCCAAAATACTCTTTCTCATAAATTTCAACCCATGCCAGGTTGCATAATATTTGTTTGGCAGATTATTTCCTTTTTAGACTTTTATCAAAGACTGTTGTTATAAATTTTGGCTTTTATAAAGGTGTTAAAAACTTTCCTAAAATTGCATTACTGGCTTTTAAGTCTTTGATCAGTTGCAAAATCTATAGTTTTATCTGTCCTGTATTTAACAATTAACACCCCCCCCAAACAAAAACAAAACCCCCTGTATTTATTCCTTTTCCATGCAGTGCAATACACTCAAATTATAATATGGGTTCAGAATTAATATATTAGACTAACTGTATTCTGTCAAAATCTTAAGTGAGCAAGGAGCAGTGAATTCCAGTACCATTGTGTCAGAAATAACAGGAACAGCTGAGCTTTCTTCATAGGTACCCACTGTTTTGAGACAGAGACCAAAGCACTCTTTGGTCTAGATCTAATTGTCCTGTGCTGAATCTAGACCTAGTTAACATCCTAGTTCTTATTCAGATTTAACTTTTAACACTAGCTGAGTCTCAAATGTCTCATTGTTCTTATGGTAAATTTTCTAGATAATAATACTTCTGTTTTCCCATCTTGCTCAGGCATCATTATAAATTCCATACTTGCAAAACAATGTTACTAACAAGAAACAAGAAGTATTTTGAATGAAAAGGTATGTGATTTGTCCTCCTCATCCACATTTATTGGTTTGGTTTGTTTTTTTGTTTAGTTTTGTTTCTTTGGTGGTTTTTTTTTTTTAGATTCATTCGTCTGAAATTCTAAATGGGCCTGCTCTAATTGAACCTATGAGCTATAATGTACTGTTTAATTATTCAATTACCTAGTCAACACCATATTTTGGACAATCCTAAGTTTTAGTCTCTAAGTACACTAAGAAACGTATGCTTTGAGTATACAGTAACTGCATTTGGTATGTCAGTTGTATATGCAGCATTACACATGGAACTGTTCTGGGTGAAGTGTTTCCATATCCTGAGGATATGTCTGCATGTCCCACTTGAGTCCACAATTCCCATTAGCCAAGAAAGTACTTTAACTACTAGGCAATTCAGTGTCACCAATTAAATGTGTATGTATCCAGAGAAGCGTGGCCAGCAGGTCGAGGGAGGTGATTCTGCCCCTCTACTCTGCTCTGGTGAGACCCCACCTGGAGTACTGCGTCCAGCTGTGGAGCCCTCAATATCAGAAGGATATTGACCACTTGGAGGGAGTCCAGAGGAGGCCACGAAGATGATCATAGGGCTGGAGCACCTCTCCTATGATGAAAGGCTGCAAGAACTGGCCTTGTTCAGCCTGGAGAAGAGGAGGCTCCGAGGAGACCTCATTGCAGCTTTCCAGTATCTGAAGGGGCCTACAAGGGTGCTGGGAGAGGACTTTTTACAAGGGCCTGTAGTGACAGGACAAGGGGGAACGGGGACAAATTGAAATCAGGGAGGTTTAGGTTAGATATCAGGAAGAAATTCTTCACCGAGAGGGTGGTGAGGCACTGGAACAGGTTGCCCAGAGAAGCTGTGGATGCCCCATTCCTTGCTTTCGTCAAGGCCAGGCTGGATGTGGCTTTGAGCAACCTGGTCTAGTGGAAGGTGTCCCTGCCCATGGCAGGGGGGTTGGAACTAGACGGTCTTTAAGATCCCTTCTAACCCTAACCATTCTATGATTCTATGATGATTCTATGTCTTTGCATTATTCATACAGTTAACTTCATATTGCCCTTCTTGTTGGGACCAAAATAAATTTAAAAATGTGTGTACTATACCAACAGAAGATGATCACATATGAATTATGATAATTAACATTACACAATGATACATTTCTTGGATACTGTGACAAAGAACAGAAGACTAAGTCAACCAAAGATCCATCTAGTCCAGTACACTACAGGGTACCTTGGGAGTGATGTAATAAAGGACTAGGCATGAAAGATACTTCTGCTAACCATTCATCGTGTTAAAGTGATTATGTTATAGTAAAGCCACACAATTATACAATTACTGCATAATTACCCAACTAACTATGCTCATGGTGAGATAGCTCAACTCTGTGTTTCATGGGAAAACAATGGGTAGATGGTATGTATATTCAAATATGGGCTCATACATATCTGGGAAGAGTGAGACAGTTGTGTCTTAAACACAGAATGCTCTGAATTTCAGAGGAGAATTTACATTTTCAATTTAAGTTGCATTCAAATTCCAGAACAGAAGTTTTCCTAACTCACTGCTGCCAGTTGCAAGCATGTTTAGGAACTGTAAGGTCTTTTATTTATATTTTTCTATTTTATAGTGTATGTAAACCCCTGAACTATCCTGAACATACAGTTTTCTCTGCTCTTTATCATCGTCTCTGCTTTCCATGACTTTCCAAATTGATCAAACCTCTTACATAAAGAAATGAAGTAAACTATTATCTCTCTTCTCACATATATAAGGAACAGGAATCACAGTCATCTGCATGAAAAGATCGTTGTTGCTTCTGCATTCAATACAGCTTATCTCTACTTTCTCTCACTTAATAAATTGTTGACATTGTTTTAAAGACCAGGCTTCTCCAATATGTGTTTTTAGACTTCATCTTTTTTCCTTCATAAGAAATCTCCCCTGCTTATATTCTTCCATCTGCACTTACCATTAGAGGTATTAGAAGCTTTGTAGCGACTGCTGTTTGGAACAACCATTTTTGCCTCCCTGCTTTATCAGCTTGCCATCTCATTTTACATTTCAAACATATCTTTTCTCCCTTGACTGTTCTTTTCAGGTTTTATCTCTAATATTCCTCTTCTCTAGATTTATTAAAAAAAACTCAAAAAAATGGCTACTTTGTGTATGTAAAGAGAGTCACAATATTATAACATGGTAAATGTTCAAAAGGATTTGTAACACTATCACAGGTTTTGGTTTTTTTAATTGCATTCATAGTTTCAAAGGGCTAAAATAAAAGGCAACTGAAGAAAAATAATACAGACATTACAGTGTCAGTTCAGTTGCCCATCTATTTCCTACAAAATATCATTTGAGATGTCCTATATGATCCCACCTGGCTCCCATCTGCCACTTCAGGTAAGTTCCTGTCTCCCACAGTTGTATCCACCGTCTATAAACCTTTCAGGTAAGGGAAGATGCCTCAAAATACAGTGTTCAGGCAACTTATCTGATTTCTAACTTCCTAATAAGACTGAACTGAATTGCTCTATAGATATCCTTGACTGTACTTAATATATCCGAAGTGGCTAAAATGAGAATTAAGACCCATACTTCATATGGAGACAGACAGATGTTAGCTTCTGGAGGTAAATGTGGAACTGAGTCAGACCCATAACAGTTTGTATGCTTGAGAATTATTTATAATTATGTGAAAGAAAATTCACAAAAATAAAGGAACTACACAAATCAGTTCTATAGCTACAACGAGGCCCTGACTCATTTTCCCATACATGGTTATCTGATGACTTTTCCAATATTATTGTTATGGCCTGACCTCCAGCTGGTGCTGTGTGAGGACGCGAGTCTATCCTATGTTACCATCTATCTGACATATAGATATTACAGTCTAGGGACCTTTAAATTACTTCCAGGTGCCTATCTATGTTTATAAACCAATTGTGACTACCTTTAAACATCTAATTTAGATGGCAAAGACTGAAGGATAACCTCTTTTGGCTCACTCTTAAGCAGTAGAGATGTGCTTAAATGGTAGTCTAGTTTCTTACTGGTCCATGAACCACTGGAACTTAGAGTGCTGGGATAGAACTATCACTGAAAATATGTCCTCTTCACTAGATTTAAAAATAGAATTTTCATGTGAGTAGCAGGAAAGGTAACCTTTGAATTTTCAGATTCAGACATTAGTAGTAAAGAGAGATACTAGAATGGCTGGTAGAGTGATAGAACATAGGAAGTTAAGAATAGCTGTGGGTCAGACTATGGGAATTTCTATAGATAGGTCTTTAAGTAAATGCAAATGGACAACAATTAAAGAAGTACAGTGACTCCACTTTTCCTTTAGTGGAATAAATAAAGATTTACCTTTTTTTTTTAATACTTAGCTACATAATATTTCAGTTTGGAACTTTGTTTTATGCAGAAAATGTGTAATAATAACGAATCAAAAATTATATCTTTTTTATGGACAGCTCACATTTTCATACACCGGCAGCTTTTTAAGAGCAAATACTGAACTTTATTTATGTATTTGAAATAGTACCTTTCTTGATTCAAATATGAATTGTTGTAGATACATTCATATATTCAATCTGTTTCACTCCTTTTCTTTTCATTTTTTCAAACTTTGATCTCACATTGTTACTAATTTTTATTTACATTCTCACTCAGTTCCACTGTTGTGAGTCTTTATCCTTTTAAACTTTCTTTGTTACCAAGCTTACTGTCCTTACTAGGTCACACTCTAGAGTTGTGTTCCTTTTGTTCAGGCCTTTTTTTCCAAACTGTCTACTTTTGATGTCTTTCTATAGAACTCATCCTGTCCTGTTCTTCACTGACGTACCTCAAATGCTGACATTATGTCTATAAAGAGCATCTTAAACGTCCATTATAACTAGTTGAGAAAAAAAGAGTACATTTATATTTAATAATAGACAACTATACAATTTTATATAGATGAGATTAATAGAATCCTTAAATTACTGATTTTTCTCCAACTACTACTATTATTTGTTGTCTTTTTAATTGCTACAGGTCTTGTCTTTGCATGTGGGCTCTATGATAAACAGAAGGAATAATATTGTGCCCTAATTCAAATTTTCTTTCGTGTCTGTCTCTTCATCAAGAAAGTATGATATTAAGATCTAGGGCTTTGACAGATTTCTTTGAGGTATTAGGTATACACTGAGTAAAGAGGTATTCTGAGGGAAAAAGATAAAACCTGCTTCCTTCCCTATTTGTAAATTCAGATATGTTTTGTTGTGTGGGAGCCTCAACTGTGTTTTATAAAACACTGCAATTTCTTTCATAAGAAAAATGTCAGGTATGTATACATCAAGCACTATGCTGCTTTTAGCTTTAAAAAATAGTTTATATACACAGACATATCTCCAGCTTCTGAAACAACATATTCTTACATTACAGCTGATGTTACAGTAAAGTAATTTTCTAAATATCTTATATGTTCACTTCTAATTCCTTCACCAGTATTTCTTCCCTTACTCTCTCTTTAGGTAAACTGTACATTTAGCAGCAAACAGTGTAGAAAATATGATAGTGATGCAAAAGCTGTTGCTAATGACAAAATTCAGACTCTGTCGCATTATTTTCTGAATAATAATGACAGTTAATTTAAACTTAATGCACAGGCAATTTCTTAGAATATCCATGACAAAAGCTTGAGAAAGACAATGATGCCAAGGCTGAGTTAAGAGATTGAAGAACAATTTAGCAGATTTTCACTCTGCTGAGCAAAGATGAAAAATTCTTTCATAATATGTTTCAGTGTTGCAAATGAAAAGTCATTCATTATTTACCAAACATACAAACACTTCAAGGACTCACTGTAATTCTAGAATCTTATTCTATTCAAAGTATTTATGTATAGATGTCTACAGCATCAGCAAAAAACTGGTTTTTGTGTACTTGAAATTGCAACAATTATGTAAAATCTATATTTGGATAAAGCC
Source organism: Eurypyga helias (assembly GCF_000690775.1). Taxonomy (NCBI): domain Eukaryota; kingdom Metazoa; phylum Chordata; class Aves; order Eurypygiformes; family Eurypygidae; genus Eurypyga; species Eurypyga helias. Next base: position 2,718 of record NW_010245562.1, on the reverse strand, counting down.
ATCATTTGTCACATAATTATTTAAAAAAAAAAAAAAACCAACAAGCAGCATACAGATTATACTGGAAACAGAAATTAATTATTAAATTATGATGCTGTACTCTAAATCAAGCTTGTTATAGAAAATCAAATTGTATTTTAAAATTTTAATTTGTGCTATTCTTATTTTAATATTTTCAATAGTGAGCTCTTATAATTAGCTTTTGGACATCCTGAGTCTTGTCTTCCTTAACATAAATAAATTGTAGTGTTGCTGAATCCAATGAAACTAGAATTTCATAATAAGGGCAACGAAGAAGCATAGCTGGAAATCAATACAAGAAACCACATTTTTCGTCAACTTTTACTGTTAAGTTTATCTTAAAAAAAAATCACTGTGAAACCTAGGTCTAAATATTCTGTCCAATTTTGTTTGCAGTTGTTCATGGAGGGAAAAGAAATAGGTAGTATTAAAATTATTCCATGTTTTGCTAATGAGGAGCATAGTAAATAGGGCAGCAACCAGAGATTTAGCATCTAGCATGAAAGAAGGATTCTGAGACACTGGAAAAAAAATGCCCAGAGAAGTTGCGCACATCCCATCCCTGGAAACGTTCAAGATTAGGTTGCACCAGGTTTTGAGCAACCTAATTTATTGGAATATATCCCTGCCAATGGTTGGGACATTGGAACTTGATGATCTTTAGAAGTCCCTTCCAGCCCAAATCATTCTATGGTTATGCTATGATTCTATGAAAGTTGGTTGTTATTTGCAAATAAAGCCAGGTTTCTGCTTCTGCTGTTTCCTGATAAAGGTGTGCCTTCAATTTAATCTGTTAATTGATTAGGCAATTCCAGGCTCTTACTCAACAATTATTAGAGACCGCTGGTTTAGCTGTTGCTGTGGGCTTAGAATGAATGTGGCAACCAGGATAAGAAAACAAAGCTTTGACAGTAAATGCAATAGAAGGCATGGGAGATAGCCTAGAGGAACTGCTCAGACAGAATGGGACTGCTAGAGAAAATACAACCAAACAAATGACTTGCAGTGCTGTACAGTTCCTAGCACCAGCTGGACAGTATGTCTCTGCAAATTAGAGACCTCAACCCAAATGAGGGTCCTGAGGGAGGGCTTTATCTGTTCAAGTCTCTGACTGCATGAAATACCTCATGTTTCTCTGTGTCTGGGAATACCAGCTCCCAAACAGAAACAGACACCTTTCAGAGATGAACAGACACAGGTAAGGAATAAAGGACAAATTATTATGATGGAAATTCTGATTAGATACTAGGGAAAAGAAAACTTTTAAAAATCACTGTCTCTCATTACGCATTGGAAAAAGTTTACTAGAGAGGCTATAGAATTTCCATTCTTGGAAATGTTCAAAACTCAGCTGGGCAAAGTCAGGAACAATCTTATCTACTATCAGACTTGGCCCTACAAAAGCAGAATTTGGACCATGTGACCTTCAGACATCCCCTCAAACCTAAGTGATGCTTCCCTTCTGTGATGGCAGATGTTACTACTACAGGAAAATTCTCCTATAGAATCACATGAGGACTTAATAAGCACTGCATTTTTTCCATTTCAGACAGATTTCTGCTAAAAGTCTATGTCTTAATCTTAATCAGCCAGTTCTGATTTTTTTCAATTTAGTCCCTTTGTTATTACTTATGTCATGAAATAATCATTAGCAATTTGATGCATTCACATAATATATCATAACAGACTGAATAGTGATATTCTGTCACATAAGCATCCCCTTCAGATCTTACATCTGAGATTCATGTGATTATTGAACTGAGGACCAGCAACCATGTACATATATCTCAAAGGCCTAAAATAGAAAAAGACCAGAATATTAGTCATGTAGTGTTAGAGGTATGATTTAGAAGAATCTTTCCTGGAATCAAAGAAAGGAGATCACAGGTTGTTTTGAGTTCTGATTTGTAAGCTAGAACCTAATTTTCTATCATGACCAAAACTACACAAGTATGTAGAAAATAATTATATTTGGTCTAAAATTAGCACCTGAATGTAAACTGAAAGCCAGTAAATAAAAAATAAACATATGAAATTGATTTTCAGTCCTTGATTTTTTCATAAAAGGTTTTCAGAATTTATCATTTTTACTGTTTCACTAAAAAAAATATTCCGAAGTGTATAAAAACTTTGCCAAATGAAAAATACATTGACAGCTTTCTCTGAAGGAAATAAAAAGACATGTCTCATATTGCAACTGCTGATAAAAGCATCTTTTTCCAATAAAACAGAAAAATCAATAGTCTACTACCCTTTCAAGATTGTCAACATGGCCATTAATGGATTGCAGGCAATCCTGAGTGACTTTCTTGTGTCAAGATGTCAAAACTGCAGCCCCCATATCTCTTGGTCCCAGTCACATTATCTGATAATACAGGATTCATTGGTGGTAAACCAAATGTCTTCAGGGTTCATCTAAATCATAGAGCATATCTGCTGCTTGATTTTCTGTCTGTTGTTTATATGTTCTGAGGTTTCCAGTTACTAGGCTAGATCATTTTTGTTTAGATGCCTACTAATCTGCCTCTTCTAAAGGAAGGTCTCATCTGCTGCTCAGCATTCTTGACTTCTAGCTACTTCTGGGTTACTTCTGAACATATTAACATGATCAGACACTAATGAATATTATAATAATTTTTAATATATATCAAATTAATATTAGAATCTGAGTATTATATTTACATATGTGGTAGGATA
>NW_010245561.1:0-37731 GCF_000690775.1 Eurypyga helias | reverse complement strand
TATATATATAAATATACATTAAAAATAGATAAATTACTAAGATTAAAGACTGCATTAGAATATTCAAAGACAGAAGAAAAAAAATTAATTCAGTTGTAACCACTTAAATTGATACAATGGTTCATCATTTAAATCTGGGCCCCAATTATTTTCTTTTTTTTTTTTTTTAATATTTTTGGCTGATTAGATACACACAGCTCCTGGTTTCTAGATATTTTGAGCACTGTGTGTGCAACACAGAGATACTCTTTTTGGATGCTTAATTTCAGTTTGTTCTCACTGTGTAAATATGTATGAAGCAAAAAATAGACACAACGGAGGACTTGCAAGTTTTGTTTTCTAAGAGTTTCTAATGAACAGAGTTCATTACTTACAGTAGAAGAACTTCTTAAGAATAAAAATTAAAGAGAAACAGCACTTCCCATATGAAATTCAAGGAAAGAAAGTTTTAAAAAATCCATGCTGCGGAAGATACATTTTGCCACTTACATCTGTTATCATTTTCCCTCTGGTCTTGTTTCTTTCCCTGTGGTTAGCTCGTTTCTGTTTTTGCTGCAAAACCCGTTCCCTGGTGGTGCGGTATTCCAGAGCGAATTCGCTAATAATTTTGCAGAACTTGTTGATGTTGACTTCACGTATGGCGTAGGGAGGGTGGCCCATAAATAACAAAAATGAGTGAAACCTAGAAAAAAACGGGTTCATAAATGCAAAGGGAAAACACATCTTTCTTGATGCTTTCTAGCAAAAAAGCCCACATTTCAGTGAATCCATTTATTACTTTATTAGCTATCATCGTTTCTTTTGTGCTAGGGAATTTTCATGGATGCTTTGCATAGCACTGACATGTTTTATAATTAAAACCATGAAAGTCTAGTCTATGATAGCTTCATCCTGGTCCACTTTCCCAGGCTGATGCAGGAGATAAGATGTTTATGGAATTCCATCTACTTTATATTACTAATTGGGCATGTGAATGACCAATTTAATTTCAGTTATAGAAAAAATATTTATTAAGTTTCAATCTTATTTATTTGTATTAAACAACTTCAAAGAGGCTGTTAGGATGTTGGGGAAAGTCTAGACAAGAAGAATGCAGATTTACAAGCTAACAAACACAAGAAAGAAAAAATTTCTTGTTCACAAAACTGACCATAAAATTGTATTATCTACCGAGTACTTCGGTTTGGGATACTCTCAATGCACAGTTTTACTGCTTCTGTGGCATTCGAAGCTTTCGCACTATTTGCAACTTTTACTGTTGCTTCTATATTGCACAATTTACGACTGCACACTGAATATTTCAAAATGTATGGGAATTCCTCTTAATATTATCTGAATCCCTGATGATAAGAAGTCTTTCCAGTCCTAGAAGGATGCAAGTACATGGATACATTTTCGGACAAGTCTATAGTAGTATTTGCAGGGCAAAATCGGAAAAGTTAGTATTATTACATGTCCAATGCATATGGAAAACACAACAGGAAACTGGTGAATTCGCTTTCCTACTACTTAATTGGGATTTCTGCTTAGTTAGGGCATGAAAAACAAGTCATCATGAAAGATAAAGAAGAGCTGAATCAACTTCTGCAGTGTATATCCCCAAATCTGGGACCATTTGGAATCCAGATCCTAATTTTTACCACAGTAATATGGAAATTCTTCAGAAGTTGGAAAATCTCTCAAAATTCTACTAATAAACAGCACAAATGCAGATCAATTACTCAAATGACTTAAGCTCACACAGCTACAATTGTGAATCTGAAATAAAAAAGCTCAGTTGTATTGTGGAATAACCATGAATATGTACATTTGAGAGCACTGCAATTACTGTTAACTCCATTGGATGAAACTAAATCCAACAGCAAGTCCTAAGGAGAGGAATCTTTATTATGTCTTCTGCTGTGTAGGCATAAAACACATAGCTGTAAATCTTGCAAATGGGAGTGGTGCTGCCTGTAAGAAGCACTCGTTGTACCAGACTCGTTTGAACTTCTTCATATGACAAGTCTATCATTACAACTTATTTTTGTTTATCAAACAACACAACCTGTCTCCCCAGAAGCGTGCAGAGAAGGACAGAAAATACAGCACCTTCACCATAAAGCTGCTAGATTTTGGGGGGTAGGAGTTAAAAGACCCTTGGGAATAAATGACTGCCTGTATCATTGCTTCTTTTCATCATAAATATAGAAACATTCTGGATTGGGGATCTTTCTCAAATGGTGTCTGTAACAAAGTGTGCACCACATACATCCTGGTAACATGACTTGCTGGAATGTGGAATAAACACTTACTCAAAAAACCATATTTATGATGTCATAATTTATAATTTTAACAAGTCCTTTATCATCATGATATTGTTGTCACCAATCTAATTCTGTACCTGTTAATTATTCTTCTATGAACAATCTTCAGGATTATGATTCTTTCTGCACAGTCTTTAAGGAATTCAGACATTTTTTGCTTTAGAGTTGGTTTCATTTCATGTTTTGCTATAGCCTTAAGGTGATCCCATGATGCTTTGCACCGTCTTTCCATCTGACACAAGTTTTCCTGGAGTTGTTCAAAGTCAACCTGAAAAAAAAAAAAGAAAAGAAAATGTTAACACTTTAATCGAAAGCGGTAGTATCCTTGGAGAGCTGAACAATGCAACTTACACATAAGAAAGGGTCAGTGTGTTGGCAGCACAACTTAAATTCACATTATTTATTACTACTAAGTAATTAAGAAATAGTTTTCCATTGCACTTTGTCTAGACATGAAACTTTGGTAAGGAAAACTGAAAACAAAGAAATATACCCATATACATGTGTATGTTTGGTTTTGGTCTCGGAGGCCTAGTACCTGAAGAAGAGGCAATAAAATAGAGTGATGTGTTTTTTCCCTTGCTAGTAACTTCATGGCTGCACCAAGCAACTACATGACTCAGTTATTTCTGAGGTAATACAAAACTTTCTCTTTTTCTTAATCCTTTTCTCTACTACACATAGCTTTTTATATGCTGCTTACTGCTCATTGTTGTACCATGCCAACACTTCTCCAATTTAGGAAGCACTTGGATCTATTCCCTAGTCATGCAATGACTTGTGAATAGATGATCTACTTCTAATCACAAAATTCACAGGCCAGAACTCTGTAAAGCTCTATTGAAAATAAGTGTTATTTAGTGATCTCAGCACTAACTTTCCTCCCTTGATATACAAGACGAATTTGCTGGCTTCTAACAAGATCATATAATGGCTTTGAAAGTCTCTCAACACAGTTAAAATAAATCACTGCATCCTACAGTAACATTCATCAGGACAGAAGCCAACACATTCCACAAAAGGTGAGAGAGAGCTTCTCCTTTACTCATCAACCAAAAAAGGTGTTCAAATCGTGACGGTCTACAGCAGACATTCAGGATGCGTTGTTAACAACTGGACAAAGTGCTTTAATGACCCAGGGACAGCACACAACAGATGAAAAGAGTAAAGCTACTCAACATGTTCTTGAATTCTGAGGAAAGGAAAAATTTATTTTATAATACCACTTCACAGTTCAGATGAACTCAAGCTATAAAATACAGACTTAGCTCTCAGATTCTAAACATGTCAGTGTTTAGGATGTTACAGTCTGGCACTCCAGTTAATTCCTTAATGCTAAATGAAAACAAGTGTCAGAGACAGGTTTTAGTTCACTCTTATAGCTGCATGCAGCACCCACTGCTGAGACCTATACTGAGGATAGCCATAAGAAATGTAATATTCTTAAAAAGCTTGTGGTATTGATTTGATTTTGCTATGATTTATAATGTGATGAATTCTTCCTCTTCACAAGGAAATATAAACATTCTTTGATCCATTTTGCTATCCAGAAAAGCCCTGCAGGCAGAGCAGCTGTAGGATTTTTGTTTTCCTTATAACATATCAATGCATGTGGGATTTTTTTAAAAAAAATAAGAAGTCCTTTCCAGGTCAGTATTTTCACTGTTGATGATAAACACATTGCTGGTCTCCACAGACGGTTTATCTAAAACACACACTGGGAAAAATACTAGTGTTCCTATTAAGAAAAAAAAGGCCAAGAGGAGGTATATTTCTAGGTCTTACTCGTAAGAATCATCCAACCTGGTTGGGGAAGTCTCTCAGGTTCTGAAGCAGAGATGATTCATTTTATGACATTTGATGCCAGCTTTCCATGAAAGCAGAATGAGTTTTAATCTATCAGAGAAGCACTGAGGTTCAAGCCTATAGGGGTTCAAGAGGCATCTCTGGAGAGCAGCATAGTGGCAAGGAAAAAATGTGGCAAATTCCCTCCTGCTCCTTAAGCTCTGCCAACAGCCAGTGCATTCCCAAGAGTGGGCAGTTTCAGAGGGGACTGGGGATGGCAGGTCTGGCTCAGGGATGCACAGGAATTTTTTGAGCACAAGATCTCTGGGGAAATCCTAGGGAGACCACAGCAAGGAGAATGCTACCTGAGGTCCCCTGGAGTAAAACTCCGTGGAACACAGGTGGCTCTGCTGAAGCAGGAATAAAGCAGGAATTCCAGTATAGGATAATGTGTCTGTAAATTCCCCACATGCCAACTGTCCTGGGCCCATAAGTATGTGACAAACCTTCAGGAAATCAAAAATCTTCTGGCTTTCAGCTCTCAAGAGTTTCGTTTGGCTTGTTTGTGAGCAGAAAGGAATACACTTACAGAAAAATATCCACGTGTGAAATACTAAAAGTTAAAATTTTTCAGAGACAACCAGGTACCCCACCTGGTATTTCATGAAGTGCTATTTCACCAGTGCAAATTTTGAAGGCAGACATAGAATCCATTGCATTTTAGCCTGCCCTGGGTCTTACACACAAGGAGTTAAGTGAAGCTTCTTCACATGAGATATACCTTTCCTCTATCCAAGGTGTAGAAACTGCCTCCCAACAGAGCACCAGGCAACAAAGCTGTGTCTTCACATCTTTCTATAAAAAAAACCAAGCAAGCAACCACAAAGACTAGTATTTATCAGCCTTTTGACAAGATTTTCTCTGCTAAAATTGCACAAGTGAAATTTTAAAATGTTCAGGCTGGATCGTCTCAAAATGCAAATTCTGAAGTCAAAAAGATTTGAACTCTCCTGCCAAATACATCAAAACATTTTATAGTTGGCAGCTTTAGAGTACTACCTGAATAACACTTAAAATCACAGAAAACAAGTTTCCCCCACCCTGCCCCCCCTTTTTCTTACAACTGCAATAGAACCAATGGGATGCTCTCCAATGGGAAACTGTAATGTGACAAGCACTGACAACTTCACTTTCTCTCTTCTAAATTTTCATACCTTGCCCTTGTTTCATACCTTGTTTCCTCTGCCATCCCCTTTTTGTCTTCAGTACTCATGTTCAGATGAGAAATTAGCCATAAACCTCTTAGCACAGTAAAGCCAAAGATCCACTGATCACTGATGATCTAACTGGGCTCTCCTGCAATTGCTGGCACTTGTACACAGGATCCAGGATCTGTAATACCATACGACCTCCCTGCCAGTCCACACAGCATTTCCAAGGGAGCATAGATCTCACCTTTTTATTTATGTATTTCCAACACTTTATTGAAGGAATTAATGCTGCATAATGGTAGAAAAATGTAATTACTTTTGTTTGGTTGTTTTTTTTTCTTTCTTTCTTTCTTGGAAGGAAAGACACATTAATTCTTACCTGAAGCGGGAGTCATAGAATCACAGAACGGTTTGAGTCGGAAGGGACCTTAAAGACCATCTAGTTCCAACCCCCCTGCCATGGGCAGGGACACCTTCCACTAGACCAGGTTGCTCAAAGCCTCATCCAGCCTGGCCTTGAAGACAGCCAGCTATGGGACATCCACAGCTTCTCTGGGCAAGGTCATGCTGGGACTAAGAAGGAATTCAGGTGAGTTTGTGGATCCAGGAGACCTCAGCACAAGAGGTGCCCGGACAAGAACTGCTGTGGCATTATTTTATAACTGTAACTATTTTATTCCACTGAATAAAAGCAAGCAGTAATCTGCAATGGTCATTACAGCTTTCATCTTGGATAGCAGCCTATGGGTGTTTTGTCTGGCCCCAGGATTTGGAGGAAGGTGGAAACATAGATTCTTCTTCTTACTCCTCAGTACATGCATGTGCAAAAGACATGCAGCTTGCTGCTCCTGCTTACTGTTAACTTCTGCTACAACTATAAAAATAAATCCCTTTATTTTTCCTCAGGCAAAAGCATGAGTGGTCTTAGGTGGTTATGCAAAATAAAAATTACTTTTCTTTCAGACAGTATGTAATGTTTATTTTCATTTGTAAACCAATTTAGAAAAAGCAACTTTCTAAATGCTCATGGGATATAGTAGATATGTTCCTTCTTTCTCCAGCCAGGTTGCTCTCCATTCACAACCACACTAGCTGAAAAATATTCAGAATTATTTGTCATCTATCTGTGAAATCTCTTGCTAGGCTCACTCTTTAGTCTTCTGAGGAAGTGCCTTTGTAGACACCGTTGCATCAGAGTGGAGTAGCTGGAGACAGTCTATCGAAACAGAATTTAAAGAATAGTTTACATGACAGAAGCCCTTCAGGGTCAGCCTCATTCGGGGAACCATTACCATAAGTCACTAACGTGCAGTTTAAAAAATAAAAATGAAAATCTATTTTTCAATTTAATGCACCACCATATTTTGCACAAATGACACTCAGACCAAGAATAAAACCTTCCAATGACACGCCAGCAATGCCAGCACTCATTTTAATCCCTTTATATCATTATTTATTGCTTGCTACCATAGTAACAGATGACTCTGCCATAAACAACACCACAAAAAAGAATTCTACCAAGTTTCTCACTTAACTGGGCTGAGAATTCAATTTCGCACAATGAACCTACTTCCCAGATGATTTCTGTTCTCCCTAGTTTTCACCTGACTCAAAAACTACCACCACCATCAAATGGCTCAGCATTTACTTCCCTGCCCATTCAGGTTCCATGAACATCAGTCCTTTAAAAGGTGGGTGGTTTTTTTTTTCCAAATTCAACTCCACGCCACACATCCAATATTGCCTGCTGTGTATATGGGTTTAAATCTTAGTAATACTTGAAAAAACTAGACCATGCCCTAGTCATTCAGGAAGGACACATATCATGGAGCTTTTATGGTCTTCTAGGCAGGATGTTATTTCTCAGTGTGGCCACAAATATCTCATGGCGACACAGGAATTGGACTCTTACTAGCTGGGAGAGAGAGGAAGGGCTGCTTTAAAGTGACACTGGGAGTTACATGCATTGGCTGAAACCTAAGGTGCTTTCTGCTATATATTCCCTAGGGCAGCATATACAGTTCTAGGTATGTGTTGCCATGTGCAGCAGACAACCATAGCCGCTGTGAGATAACAGCTCATTTTCCCTCAGCTGGGATGCGCTTTACCCACACGTTCCCTCTTCCAACTAAATCTCCTCTCCTCTCTGGGCTAAGTTCCACTGCTACTGAGAGTACAAAACTGTCCTGAAATCTAAGACGCTGCACCTGATTACACTTATTTTTCCTGCCTCCTGTATTTACATTCAGCACTTGAACAGGGTCAATAAACTGGATTGAAGTAAAAAAACCCCAAAACAAATAAATGAAGGGAAGCTGGTGAAGCTGAGGTTTCTGCTGTAAAAGCACTGATTTTCAAAATCATTGTGAATTACCCAAAGATCTGTTCTGGAGGACGGTGAATAACTTGTTATGTAGCCTCAGCATCCTTGTATAAGTTTTCTATTGCTTGATACAATAAAAAATAAATATATTGTTTATTGCTCCAGCTTGTTTCTTTTAGTGGTGAACATGTAAAATCCAGATATTTTCTAAAGATGACCTGGATCTCTGCATTTTTATCCTACCCACAAGATGCATGAAATAGGAGGCTGACGATTTCACAATGACAAACGTTGCCTTAAATTCACAATAAAATGACACCTATTCTATCACACATCATAGAAAGATATACATAATCGCAGACAAAAAAATTCTGTCTTCAAAGTTCAAGATAGGTTCTGCAGCAGACCACAGCCTAGCCTGAGCTGTTTATAGTTTAGGGTCAGACCGTTCGTTCTCACATTATTACAGGGAAGCATTCTGGCAAGGAACACAAAATCTTCCTCTTTTCCTGAGCTGGTTCAGTGCCAAAGGAAATTCTGAGAATTGTTCCTTGCAAACACACTGTCATCCGAGTGCCGCGACCTTCCGTGGCGTACGTTCAAAACTCTGTCTCCTCCAGTATTTCCACACTGGCTTGCTTCACTGAATGTCACAAGAATTATCCCAAGACCCATGTTAGTTCAACTTGCACACTGTTGGTCACACGTTTTAAATGAAGCAGATGCCAGCTCTCAAAAGTGAACAAAATATAAAGGAGGTTATGTCCAGACATTTCTAATTCTAGGGTGGCATCCTACCAAAAAACTTTGGAAATAAGAACATCTGAATCAAACCACTAATTAAAAATTAAAGGACAGAGGTGTTTACTGACGTATGACCAGATGAGTCCATCTAATTATACGCCCATCTCCACTGCATTTTAGTTCCTCATTCTGCAACAAACACACTGATACAGGATCTTTTTGCAGATGCTATATGGCAATTCCCACTCTCTGGGAGGAAGAGGGGCAATGTCAGTAGGCGGTGACGTAGGTCCCCTTCAGCTGATGTTACAGCACCTGCGGCACTACTTGCAGGCATTTCACCTGGAACGCTATTGCAACACCATGCTGCTTTCACACACATGTGCTAAACTTCATTTCCCCTCTTCCAGACAGAACCTCGAAGCCTCATTTGCCACTGAAGCTCCTTCCCCCTCGCCCAGCCTGCCCTACAACCAGCCTCATCCTGCTCTGCCCTCACCTTCGCTGCCGCTCGCCCGCGCCAGGACCTGGGGCAGCTGCAGCAGTCCTCGCTGCTGGCATCACAAGTAACGAGACAACCCTGGGAAACCCTGTGTCCCCCAACCCCTTTTTTCCATGGAAAATACTTGGACTTTTGGCATTTATTTTTGTTTGATATAACATAGGGAATGCATACTCGAAGGATAATTGCCCACAAATACTTCCTGTCAAGCGAGACAAGAGAAACCCCACTGAAGCAGTGCAGGAGGCAGCGTGATCTTCCCTACTGTTTTTTCTTTCCTCCTTTCTCTCATTCCCAGCATATCATGCAGAAGCTACAGCATGCCAGAACGGCACTACTGTTTCAGTCTCCTCCTTCCTCCCCATGCTGCCCTACCAAGTCCCTGGCAGGGCAGCTGCAGGCTTCCTTCTCCCCGTCAATGACTCAGTCTTGCCCCTGGTTCTACCCTACCAGCAACCCTTGCCCCCTCCCCTGCGTTGTTAACATTTCCTATTGCTTACTTCTAAAAGCTGCCCGCTTCTCCATCCCCTACTACCCACAACTCACCTGAGCATCTAGCTGCAGGGGTTCAAAACCAGCCAGAAGTTTGGCATCTCATAAGTAAATTAAAATTAGGGGGAGAAAAGGACAATTACCAGCTTTCAGATGCATGTGGTTGAGAGAGATGATGAATATTTTTAATAAAAATACAGGTCTCTGTTCACGGACAGAGAAGATACTAGTGCTGATGCAACCCCTCCTTGCTGTACTGGTAAGGAAACTTCTAGGAACAATACTGAGTTTAACTGCAGAAATCTGGGGGTCTGCTTCCATATTAGGTACATCAGTTTTGGTACAACTCCACTGAAAAAAAGCAACTTAAAACGTGTTTAAAATATAAAAGGCAAGTGCTCTTAATCATGTGATACTAAACAATCAGTGCCCTGCATGACCTTATCTATTTTGATACAGCTATGAATACTTTTATTTATCTAGAATTCTACTTTTTGGTCATTTTTTCACTTGTGTCTGGGGTTTATTTTGCCATGTATGACTTCAGTCCTTCAACAAAAAGCCACAAGTTTTGCAATAACTACACCACTTTGTTTCTGGACTTTCTAACTACTTTCTGGTGAAGCAGCCTGTTTTCTTTACATTTTTTTTTCATGAACTGTGGCTCAGAAAATTCTCATATGATGTGCATCTCAGGGGAAGGGGCATCTCTGTTTATCTACAGGATGGCAATTGTTTAGCCTTTGTGGTTTCTGAAAGATGTTTGCAGACAAAATGGAGTTCCAAATACAGACTAATCCACAGTGAAATATTAGTTCTCCTTTCCCGTCAGCTTTCCTAAACCAAGATTTTGCCTCGTCTGTGAACATTCCCTTGAAGAGGGCAGCTTGGATGGCTTCCATGTCCTAATTCCTTGATTTGTGGCAGCTAAAATCAAGTGGGAATAGAGCTTGTTACAGTAATCCATCAGTGGCATAACACATGCAGGAACATCCCAAGGAGGGAGACCTTGGGCGTCACAGGGAAGGTTAAGGCTATAATTTCTCTTAATGTGATTTTGTCTGGCCTTTTCAGAATTTCATCCGCTTTGGGCAGGGCCACTAGATCAGCAAACCACAGGCTTAAAGACTGTGCTCAATTTTGTTTGCTCTTAGACCTAAAAATTTTTTATAAGTGACAGCATTAGGTTAAGCTTTCTTCCACTTTATAAGGCTGAAAACCAAGAGATTGAGTACACCACACATGGTGGGATGGATTTTAGAAAACAAGGTCTCTTCTCTTTTATGGTAATTTTCATTTTAGTGATTAACTTGGTCCCAATCTAAAAAAAAAAAAAAAAAAAAGAAATAGCTTCTTAACAAAGAGAAGAAGCAGGAAATGAGAAACCAACATACCTAAATGTTAAAAGATGAAGAATCGCTCAAGAAAAAAAAACAAACAAAAACCAAAACCAAAAAAAAATTAAAACCTTCCAAACATGAAAAACCAACCTCAGTGAAGGCAATAAAATAGAGCCTAAACGTAGGCTGTACAAGAGGAAAATTAGGAGAACAGAGATGGAATCCAAAGAGCAAGTATCTAAGGTTATAAAACAAAAGCCACAAATTCCTTTATGGTATCCAAAAAAGAAAAAAAAAAAAAGAAGAAAAGAAAATATGTAGGAAGATATGTCCAATATGTCCTGGCTCACTGGGGAGGAAAGAAACTGAGGAAGGCAAAAGCTAGGGAAAGGAAGCAAGTTTACTTCTTCTCATTCAACTTCACCACAGAGGATGTTGGGAAGAAATGTATTCTGGTACCTAATTATATTTTTCTCTATTTTATTTTTTTAATAGGTCTGAATTAATGTCAAGGTTCAAATACTTGCTAGCGGAAACAAATGTCTTGGAGGATGATGATATCGTACAAAGCAGTAAACAAGCAGAAACAAGAATTCTGACAGCAATTAAAATAAAGAAATTGAGCCACTGGCTAAAATGGTTATGCTTTCACCACACTTAGTAACAGAAAGAACCAGAGGACAACAAAAATTTCAACTATCTACAAAAGCAGCAAGGCTGATTCAGGAGACTGTAGAGATCCAAGCTTTATTACTATACCTGGTCACCTGCCTGAAAAAATGAATAACAGGAAACTAAATACATCAAAATGATTGTTAGATTCTAAATGTGTTTATAGAATAGCGGACAGATAAGAGCAAGTAAAGAAAAGGAGACTTTCAAAATCTTTACGAGAGCCTCATGAGAGGCCACCTATGAGGTGGAAAAGAAAGAATACATATTGACTCCCATCTGATGACAGGGTTAACAGCAGGTGTCTGATGGTACTTTGTATTTTAAAATTGTCTGGAAACAAGGAAGCACACCGAGAGGGTAATATCTACAGATGGCAAGAAACTACTCAGATTAGCCCTGATTTAAGATTATTAGGGGTTTGAGAGATAAGCAGTAAATCTGCTTCAGCAGATCATGGTCATTACTGCAGATGGCAATGAAGTGCACACCGCAGACAGTATCGGACCCCTTTGTTCATCGGGCTGAGTTCTGAATTGCCCTTAAGGCTCAGGAGACTGCCTGGATGTCCTTGTGAACTGCCCAATGACAACTGGTGTCAAAAGGATTGCAACAGTAAAAACCACAAAGAAAACCTCAGGACATCTAACAAAAGATAGCACAAGCAGAACAGAAGGGCATATAACATATGTTTTTGTTAGCATATGTTAGCATATAACATTTATAAGGAGAGGAATCTGGCTGGAATCTGCCTTTGCAGCCTTTTACCCATTCTAAAAGGTACTATGGAGGAAAAGTGTGGAAATTGTCCAAAAGAAAAAGATATACAAGGATTATTTGAAAATTAGACAAGGATCTGAGCAGCCAGGTTTAATTTGGTCTTGCACTGAAAAGAGCAATGGACCAGATGACCTTCAGAGGTCCTTTCCAAGATAAGTTTTCTATAAAATAGAGATTAAAAAAAGTTTCAACAGTTCAGTATATTCAGACAGTAAATCCTGAAGTTAGCAAATTCAACAGCAGACAAAATTAGATTATGAATTCATTGTCACAAGAACTGCGCTAGGAGCCAAAATAAGATTTGATTTTTTCAGTTTTAAAAAAATTCGATTATACAGGGTCCCAACCATATTCAAATCAAGGTGGCTTTTGGAAAAGAAATCATTCCTCCATTTAATACTTATAATGAGTATTACGGCTTATGAAATAGATTTTTTCCTAGGGGCGATCTTCCTCCGCGTTTGAAGTTTCCTGTACGCTCTGTTAAAGCAGCTGGTATTGGCCACTGTCTGAATCAAGACACTGGGCTAGATGGATACCAATATTATCAGCTGTAATTATTTCCATTTTCACATGAGACATGATTCCAAACCAGAATTTCCATGTTTATTCTCTCCTGATGATATTCTGTCATATTTACTCCATTAATCAAGTAAAATACTGTTTTTAAGGGTCATCCATAAAATCTCACACTCTGTGCGCTCCAGGAGTGAGGTTACAGTGTTTCTATGATGCTTGCTAGCAGCAGTGATTAATAATCTGCGTACCATATTGAGCCACTGACCAGACCTAGGCATTAGCCAAGGGATGACCACTTTTAAAAAAGAAGTGCAGCCACAAGTTTCCTTTATTTCTATTTATCTTAACTCCGAATCATCAAAATTATTATCAGGAGGAGAACAGAAAAGGAGTTAAACAAAATATTTCTAGGACACTTTCATTCTGGAAACAATTTTATTACCAAAAAAAGTTCATTCCTTCCATTACCCTTAACATGCAATTAGGCATCTGCCTTAAAAAAGAGATTCCCCCAAACCACAGAATAAATATATTTGAAGATACTGGTCAAATGAAGTTTCAACCTGAAAATAGTTCCTAATAGTTATAGACATTAATAACATATGTAGCACTCAAATGGCTGTCATAACGTGGCTACCTATTAGTGCACTGCTGAGGAAACCACCTGACAGGCAGAAATAAAGCTCTGAAGAGAGTAGTGGCATCTTTGAAATTCAGCGGGAATGACACAATGAATCTGCGTTCATAAAAAGTGCTGTGACCAGGAAGGAACAAAATCTAAGAATAAAATAAAATCTTAAATATTTCACTCTAAACTCTTGGGTTTGTCTTCCCCCCCCCAATATATATTTACCCACTAGACATACCTTGGCTGACCTAGTGATGGCCCCGATCTCTGAATAAAGATCAGTGCTGTCTGGGAACTTTTCCACCACCATAGTGCACACGTGGTGCAGGAGGGACTGCTTGTGCACTGTGTCCTTGACTTCTGGAACCTTCTCGAGGTAGCTCAACTCAAAAGCTTTGGCCTATAAGGGGGCAAAAAAGGGGAAGAAGTTATTAAAAAAAGTTTACTCCTTCCCATGCAGATTAGTAGACAAAAATGATTGCCAGGTAGGGGCAGAGGGTAAAGAATAGTACTAGAAATCCTACAGGATAAGAAACGAATTGTTTTTATTTATTTTTAACTTGCTGAAGAACAGGCCTAAAATCAGTCCATCTGCAGTGAAATGGTTTATGACACAGTTCTCACAATCTGAATGAGGAGCATCAACACTAAACTCAAGGGATTTACACCAGAAGAGTGCCTAGCTCCACATTTCCTTCAGATTATGCTGAAAGAGGCAAAGAGCACCCTGAAATACAGTATAAAGACAAAGTAGATTCTGTTCTCTAAATTACTTTCCCGGTACAAAATAAATACAGGTTGCAACTGTCATAATGGTTTTGATTTCTCTTTGAAGGAAAAATCTGCAGGGGAAATGCTGGGACATCAAGCTTACGTTGGTTCCATTCAGAAAGTTCCCAATGGCTAGCAGGGTAGAAAGGATAAATCCCAAAGTTTTATTGTGCTCCAGTTGGTCCATTCCTTCCTTCAGGTCTAGAAGTGGTTCTGCAACTTCCTGCCATGAAAAAAGAAAATGAAGGTCACAGTTGGCTATAGCTGCTTTAAGTTTTTAATTAGATGGTTTAATTACTGAAAAAAGTTCCTGAACTGGTGTTTTGCAGAGTACTGTTTGCTGGCTTTCTTACATGTTTCAACTAATAAATCACATGCAAGGACAGCAAAAAAAAAAATTACATAAAATACTTTCCTAATGTTGCTTCTTCATGTATGCAGTTGTGTTACTTGTCCTGGGGATCATTCTGTGATTCCAAACAGGAGAGAGAGAGAATCAGAGAAGGAGCTGCTGCATTTGAGTTACATGAATGAACAACCCTCTGCCCCAACTGATAAAAAAGCTTCTTATAACTACTTTTTCCAATCTTTGAAAAAGCAAACAAAAAGAAGTTAGAGCCCTGGCTTACTTGACATTTGTAGCCTGACCCTAGAGCTTTCTTCAACTGATGGCCACCTCTGAGTTTCAGATATGGTTTTGTGCTTGGATGACTTTAAAACTGAAAAAAAATACCCCACCCCACTGTAAACATCAAGCTTTACAAGTGTTCACATTGTAATCTTTTAACTTAATGCATCTTCCATCCACACACATTATCTGAGTATAGGTATGTAAACTGATAAGGCTTGAAAACATAAATTCTGTTCCATTACCCCAGGAAATGAACTACTGGAGAGTTCAAAGGAAGAGAGTGAGGGTAATTGAGTTGACAGAGCCTATTTCTGTGTCTTTGTGTGAGGCCCAGGGTTATTTATTTTGTATGCATAGTAACAGTTCACATTGTTTCTAGCTCTAAATGCCACCCTAAGTATCCATGAGCCGCATTCTTTTCCCAAATTATTACACTCTATGAGCCAAGAAGCCAAAATTAAGCTGTTATTTTAGACCAAGAGGCAAATAGTTGAGAACTTCACTGTCTTGGAGAAATATAATAGGTCATTCAACAACTGTAGTGATATTTTACCATAAATATGAGCACAAAGATGAAGGGAATATACATTTCTAGTCACTACAGAACAATTCATCTCTTGAAAAGAACACGGCAAATTCATGACAAATTACAGATGGCATAGTCTGCAAAGTAATTTATACATCAGAAGAGTGGTGCTAAATAATTCAAGACTTTATCAAGTTAAACTAAAATCGATAAGCTGCTGCACAAATTTATTTGAATTGCTTTAAAGTCAGGGTTGATTTAGTTTGTTTTGTTGCATTATGGGGATGAATCAATGTGCTCTGCAACTTCTGTAAACACAGGCTTTTTACTTGTATCAATTTGCAACCTGTTAAGAAATCATTCCTACAAGGTTAATTTCAAACACTCTGAAGTGAACAAAAAATAGCATAAAAGGCTTCCAAAGCAGGCCATACTGTAGCCCTTCATTCAGCTATTTACATGCAAGTTATCCAAGCTTAGACTTTCTTGCATATAGTACCCATTTATAATTATTCTTTTTTTTAGATTTTATTGTAGCATTAAAACCAATAAAAACCAGTGTGCTAGATACTGTATAATCAGATGAAATACCGATTCTTGTTTCCCATAAAAATTGCCTTCTACCTAAATAGGGCAGATACATAGTACAGAGCTACTTCATATCCCTTGGTACCACATATCCTTATTTACCATGTTTTTACTTTTCACCTAAAGCCAGAAAACTGTGATTTGAAGTTGAAACTCTACCTCATTTGTCTACGCCTTTAAACTATAGTACCAAAAGAAAGGTGAGAAGAATTATTGTTCCACTGATGACCTTCAATATGCATACAGTACCTTAGACACCTGTTAAAATTTCAGAACAGCATACACGTTATCAAACCGATAATTTGGAAAGGTTTTCCTTTTTTATTTTGTAAAGAGCAAAGAATGAATATTCATTCTTCCAGTTCAGCCCCTCACAGTCTGAGGCTGCTCCCTACATTTGTGACTTGCTTTAGTTAATTAAATTCAATCCAAGAAAGATGACTTCCTTCATTACGCCTGGAAAGCTGTTCTACAAACATGAACGATATCTCATTTATCCCTTTTCTTGAACAATTTCATGCTATTTTTCTTTCAGATTGTCAGAGATGGAGCCAAGACCTACTTAGGCAAAACTCTGTTCTCGGCTGATTCATAAAAGTGCCTCATGAATGAGAACCCCAGCCTTATATCAGCAACTCCGGTATTTCACACTGTTCATATCATGGACCATCTAAAACTTCCAACCTCATGGAAATAACAGTAAAGTTAATTAGTTTCTTATATAAATAATATGAGTACATTCTGAAATGTTATGTGTTTTTCTAATTGAAAAAAAAAATCTAAGCAAATGCTGGGCAAAAAAATGACAAGAACTGTGGAGGTAAGTGATCTGGCACCTAAGTGTCATGAAGAGTTTGCCCATTTGCAGAGGGATCTTCTGCAAAAACATAGTTCCAAGAACAAAAGAATGTTAGCAGGTCATGGGACTCTTATTATCATAATCATTAATGCAAACGACTTCATTTTTTTAATTGTCCATGTTCATGGTATCTTATCTCAGTCTAAATAATGCTTATGGCCATTGCCTACCTGGAACTTCAACTCTGACTTTAACCTTTTATTACTGGAGAGACCCAACTGCTCACTCTATCGTGTACTTCTGAAGTCTCATCCCGTATCTTCCTCTTCACCCAACTCTGTCATATCTAGGCTCGTCTGCTAGTCTTCCTATCACATGTTCCTCTTATTTTATCATGTCATCATGTCATTTCCTGTACCATTTATGGTAAGTAGTGTACTTAGGCCTATCTTCTTTTCAACAGGAATAAAAATATTGATCCTATCCTCACTCCAGCTATTGCTTCTTTGAGTAATTTAGGTATTTGAGATATTTGGTACTACCATCCATTCTACACAGATTTTAGCTGTCAATTTATTATCTTTGTCACCTAAACATTACAGGAAAAGCAACAGGAAAGCTATCAGAATTTCTTCAGTTTTTAGCAGTGCTTCAGATGTTGCTTTTTGATTGAGAGGAAGTTAGACATTCTAGGTGTACACTAAGATTAACAGCTACAGCTAACTCAGCTTACATGAAAGGAACAATTTAGTGGTGGTAACTTAAAAGCAGAATAAATAGCTGTACCCAAGTGAAAAAACAAAACAAAACAAAAACCCACAAAAAAAAACCCCAACCAAAACCAAAGAAAACCAACTAAAAAAAAAACCTGCCAAAAAAGTATTCAGGTCAGATACAAGTATTTTATGTTTTATAAGTCAGAAATGTAAATGTTTAAGACTAAAATGTCACAATTAAAAAATCCTGAATATTAGTGTGATTGCATTTCCTAAATCTAAGAGGTTGAGTAATCTGGACAGTATCATCTGCAAATCAACCCACTGTTGTGCAACCTGTTAAATACCCATGGTTAGATAAACATAAGGCATTTTCAGAAGCATGTCCCACTTCTCAGACTCCACATCACACAGGGCTATACCATTTTTTTAATATACAAATAGGCACACAGATCCACATACAAGATTAATACATATAGGAGAGAGCTGCTTGAAGAGCAAGGCATGGGGTATGCACCAGAAGTGCAGCCAGAAGAAGGTTCCTGTGCTGAATTTCCTGAAACAGCTTGTGAAAGTCAGCATGTAGCTGAAAGTGCCTACACATTTTCACTCTTTCACCTAGGCACCAAAATTACATGCTGTCGTTTCGAAGTTTTTGTCTGTGATTCATCATTCATGACACAATTACAATATTCTCTGAATAAATGCCATCCACAAAGAAGGTGGCAACAACTCTCTGTGACTGAACAGAGCACCCCTGAAGGATGTCTTATCTTCTGTTTATAACTTTGAAAGAGAGTTATAAACAGAAAAAAACTTTAATGGATGGTGTT
Organism: Eurypyga helias; assembly: GCF_000690775.1. Lineage (NCBI taxonomy): Eukaryota > Metazoa > Chordata > Aves > Eurypygiformes > Eurypygidae > Eurypyga > Eurypyga helias. The sequence continues at coordinate 19,565 of NW_010245561.1, read as the reverse complement.
TTTCTTAGTTCAAATGGATGTAAGATCAATACTCTCATTTTATGATGTAAGGCTGAATACTGGTCATCCTCATACAGCCTTTATCCAAAGAAAAATTCTTACTGCTCTGAAGTAAGAATTTCCTGAATAACAACATCTGGAGAAGATTTAGCCCTCTTCTTTGTTTCAATATCATTACCGACTAATTAAAGGAAGGAAGACATAATCTCTAATTTTCTTTTATAGAAGGAACATATTATGAAGGATCATTTTAGCTGTTTCCTGGTTGGCCACCGAAACAAAAGCGACCCATTTACCATTTCCTCAAAATATACACTCATATAATAACAAAGTCAGGGAAAGATTAAGCGAAGCCTCGGAAGAGTCACCAGCCCTGCCTCCCCGCTTGTCCCTCACCTTTTCCACTATCTCGTAGTCCATCTTGAAAGCCCAGAGCTGGAGCCTGGCGGAGAGCTCGCTGATGGAAGAGAGGGTGAGAAGGAACTGCTCGGCACTGCCCAGGGGGACATCTGGGTTTGCCAGCTGCGCCTCCTGGATCTTTTGCTTCTCCTCCTCGGTTGGGATCATGGTCAAAATTTTCTGCAAAGGGAGACAAAAGTTGTCAGGAGCAGGGCCACAGGCACGCAAGTGCTGGATGTTGGGTGACTTCACTGCAGCAACAGTAGTCCTCAGATCCCTGCCTGGTAATTAAGGACAGCACTGTCTTAACCAGCAACGAATCCACCGCACAAGAAAGCAAAACAAGGCCTGCTATCTCAAATGTCTGCAGTTTGTGGAAAATCACATGTGTATTAAAATGCTTTTTTAAAAAATTTCTACTCAGTAGATATGGCCAACCGTGGGATGAAACACTGAAGGAGACACAGGGAGACTGGTTAGGACTGCTCTCCTCAGCTTTCACCTCTTTAAATCAGAACTGGCCACCTTTCTGCAAATTACATATGGAAGTGAGAGTAAAATGAGTGAAATCTTTTGGCCTGTGATTTACAACAGGTCAGACTACATAGCAGGTCCCTTTTAGCCTCCACATCTACAAAAATCCAATCTTCCTTTGCACTTGTAGGTATATAGGGATAACTTGAGAACTCCTGTCCCTTGCTGTTCTCAGAAATTATTAATTTTTGTTCAGTCTGTTTTGGTTTTTTATGAAACATGACAACTATTGCAGCCTATTAGGCCGCTCACAGAAATTTCACTTGAACTGAGGACAACTTCCCAAGGAACACGCATTGAATTTGAAGTTGTATCATGCATTGCATAACATATCGCCTTTTCCTCTTTTGATCTGAAAAGTCTAAAATGTTGACAAAAAAAGGATCTCAGTATTTTCAGTTTCAGCTGTCAGTATAGCTCAAAACATTTATATTTTCCCTTTAATTCTTGGATTTTACACTCTTGTTCACATATGGCAGCTTTATTTCTCAACGCATTGCTTTCTAAGGTATTGCTTCTTAATTAGTTTTTCACATACTAAATGCATTTTAAAATGAAAAAGAAAAGCAAAACAACACAAAGGTATCAGATAAGTTGAGGTCTTTACCCTGCTGATCAATTAGATTTTCAACACAATTTACAGTTATTCATCTGAGGAATGACATGTTTTTGCTGTAGTGTTCTGTAATGATAGAGGCTGTTCTGGAGGGGAGGAGAGAATAATAAATACACAGCCAAAAAGCTATCAGACCTGCCAGTCCAAACTACAGCCTTGTTCCAGTGCTGGACATAGCCAGTTCATCAAAGTAGCACAACTGTCCCCTTCCAGTCCTGATAATCCATCTGGCTCCTTGTACAGCACTGGAGGAAAGTGTTGAGAGCAAGGGACTTTTTCTGGTCAACCAGGCGAAGAACAAGAGTTAAGCAAGCAAATAATGTTCAATCTGTTGAACTGGGACTTACCTGATTTCAGCCACAGCATTTGTATTGCTGTCCGTCTTATGCTGGCTTCCATAAACATAAATAAAGCAGCATTTCTTCCCGCTAATGTTGCCTCTGCCTTTCATAGAATCATAGAATCATAGAATGGTTTGGGCTGGAAGGGACCTTAAAGATCATCTAGTTCCAACCCCCCTGCCATGGGCAGGGACACCTTCCACTAGACCAGGTTGCTCAAAGCCACATCCAGCCTGGCCTTGAACACTTCCAGGGATGGGGCATCCACAGCTTCTCTGGGCAACCTGTTCCAGCGCCTCACCACCCTCTCTGTGAAGAACTTCTTCCTGACATCTAATCTAAACCTCCCTGATTTCAATTTATACCCATTACCGCTTGTCCTGTCACTACAGGCTCTTGTAAAAAGTCCTCTCCCAGTACCCTTGTAGGTCCCCTTCAGATACTGGAAAGCTGCAATGAGGTCTCCTCGGAGCCTCCTCTTCTCCAGGCTGAACAAGCCCAGTTCTCGCAGCCTGTCCCCATAGGAGAGGTGCTCCAGCCCTCTGAGCATCTTCGTGGCCTCCTCTGGACTCGCTCCAAGTGGTCAATATCCTTCTGATGTTGAGGGCTCCACAGCTGGACGCAGCACTCCAGGTGGGGTCGCACCAGAGCAGAGTACAGGGGCAGGTTAAACAAAATTTAAAAAAGCCTCCTTGCTTGGAGACTGCAAGCTTCTACCTCAATAAATTAATATGTACAGGAAAAAAGAAGAGGAGGAAAATCCCTCAATATACGCTGGTGCTTTTCCTTCTCATGTCAATGACTGTTTGGAAAATACTCTGATGTACGTTTGTTCCAATTCATACCATTTGTGTATTGATTTTGAGATGTGCTATCCATCCATCCCAAAATCTGTAATTTATGTCAGACCTAACATCAAACTAGGGATTTGTAAGTAGCTGTTTCAGGGCATTTCTCAGTGCTTCACCAATACTCATCTAAAGGAATTCATAAAAGAGAGAGACTCAGTCTGAAACTCATAAGAGGTGTTCCTCAGAGTGTCCTTCGAAGAAGTCAGGTCTCCTAGTGCCTACTCCTCTCTTCAACAAGGAGAAGCCCACACCCCCACAAGCTGAGCCAGGGCAGCTTGCAAATAGGATCATATGAACAACCATACATGGAGAGTTTAGCAGTAGCCATGTGATGGATGCAAAAAGGCTTCTGATGCATTTTTGAAGGCTAACACTTCAGCAGAATTCTCAACTGCCTCCTACAAATAACTAGGGCTTGTGGCAGCTACCCAGGGATCCCACAAATATGTTGTGGTGGTGCAGGGCCCTTCACTCCAGAGAGTCTGCACTGCTTTCGGGCATTTTAAAGAGAGCAATGAAACAGTAAGCTTTATTTCCAAAGGGACTCTCCTCCTTCTTGAGCTTTATGTAAACACCAGAAGCCAGATGGAGCTGACAAAAAGCATTCGAGCCTAAGTACCTCAAGGCTGCCGTGCTGCATGCCATATGACGTGGAAAGGAGAACACCAAGCCAAAGAGCCTGTCCGCGTGGTGCCAGCTGCCAAGGATCGCCCCTGCTGCTGACAGCCCTGCCTCGGTGGGACCAGACCTGCTGGCAGGTCTCATACCATCCAGGGTGCAACTGCCCCCGTAATGATGACTTACTCATCGACACTTCTAACCTGCCTATGCAAATTGTTCTGACCGGTGGGGCACTGTCTTGGTGTGCCCCTGAGCAAATGGTAAAATGCTCCTATTCCTGATTTCCACTCTATGACTAATTTGAGCCATTTGTTCAGCACTGGCAACAGATGAGTACACCATCTGCCAGATTATTATGATTTTTATTATTATGATTTTTTAAAGCATCCCTGACAGTAAAAGTAGTGTAAAAACAGAGCGGGGCAGAAAGTTACTGGCAATTGATGTGAGCACTGAATCACAAATAGCTTTGAACCTAAACATTAGCTAATAATGCTCTCCCTAGTATGACACTCTTCAGGTCCATTAAAGAAGAATTGGTTATCAACAAACCCTATGCTCGTATCCTGTGTGTGATACATGTATGTCACCTCCCTGCACACAATATTGTTCCCTGTTGTTCTCACACAACTATTTGGGCCAGAGACTAACATTCAGAGGAAAACCAGTATACTAATCTTTTAATGGAGAAAAAGAAGTAATTTTGGGAGATCCTATTTGCATGAACAATGGATGCTGGTTATTCTGTTCCAGGACTGCTGGATCCAGACACTTGTTTGAACTTTCAGCAAAGGGATCAAACTGTTTATTTCCTGGATTCAGCCAACCTGACCTACGATTTCCAAAGATTTCCAATAGGAAAGCCTTACATGGCTCACAGGGCAAAATTTATAACCCCCATAGGCATCAGGACTGCTGGCCTTATTGTAGGATGCAAGGAAGCACCTAACCAGAGACTGTGAATAGCCTAGAGCCTTTGTGGAGCCTTAGGTGTCTATGCTCTCTCTTTCAAGAGATAATGGGGCTTCTCCATGATAATGAAGTTGCAGGGATGCCTTGGCTTTCATATTTGGTTTCAGCTGATTTTACAGGTAAATAGTAGCCTGAAAACAATTAGTAAACTAAATATGTGGTTGTTGTTGGGTCCAAAGCTTTCTGAGGCTTGAGGGCCACAAATTTGTGAGCTGCATAACCAAATACACATTAGTGGATATTTTATCAGACATTTGACAGGCCTCGGCAGATGATTCAGCTCCAAAAAGGCTCTCACACTTCAGCTCTCCAGGCAGCTATTGATGAGAGACACCGGTGGTTTGCATTACCTGCAGAAACCCTACCAAAGTACATAAAAGCATATGAAGGTCAGGACTCCAAAGTAAGTGAGGCCACCTGTACTAATTCTATTTCAACTTTTCCAGAAATGATCCAGTTCTGAGAAGGGACTATGCCTGACAGTCATCCCTGTAAATCAGGAACTGACAGCTGCTGCCTCAATCAGACCGCTCCACTTCCTTGGCTCTCTGCTGAAATACATGAACATGCCATTGCTGGTCACAGAAACTGTAGATGTTTTTGTTTGCTACAAAGAGTGAAAATGTAGCTTTTTTAAAATTAAATAAAGTCTGAAACTCATTAGGGCAGCGATATTCTGACTGTGGGTGTACGGCCAGTAAAACACCATTGAGCCTGTTCTCTCTTCTGTCTAGACTTGTGAGAAGGGGAGTTTGTTCTTTCAGGTCATGTGAGCTAGCTAATTTGAAACATCCCATTACACTTTTACAAAGCATTAGCTAAACAGATTGGAAACTGCAAATGCCAACATACTGTGGCAACTTTCAGAACAAAAACTTAAATTCCTTGATCGTTTCTGAATATGAAATTTTGTCTTTATTTATACATGTCACCATCTGCCTTTTTAACACCAGGCTCTCATTTCTTAGCTCTTTTTACATCTCAGGGCTACTTAGCCACTCCTGACACGTGCATTTCCAAGTAATTAAGAAATGTGGAGGGCCTAGCGTACCCGGAGAGTTTTTTAATTTCAAATAGTTTTACTAAAACCTATACCTACCAATGCAATCCAATATGGTGTAGCATTGCAAAGCTATGTTGAAAAGCATGCAGCAAGCCACCTTAATTTCCTCACAACATTACTCCAATTTTACTCTGCTAAATTAATCATACTCTTTGGTATAATTTGATTTTGATCCACGTTCCCTTACTGAGTAGCACTTTTACGGAAGGACTTGATCATTTCCTTTGCTAAAGACAAACACCAAGGACTGGTTTGGTGGACTCTATACTTGCAGTTGCCCACGACACGCTTCATTAAGATTAAGTGCCAGGATTTTAAGCTTGCCTGTTTTGCTTAGCTCACAGAAAGCCCTGATCCATACTAAGGAGGCAGTTCTTTATCCCGCAGCAAGTTCCAAGTTGTTTGAACACAATGAATGCCAAGCTTTCAAAGAAAGGAAAACACAACCACTTTGGCAAACATAAGGTGGCAAAATTTTTTTAGTTGGACTGAGGCATGCTTGCAGACACACATTGTGCCTTCCTTTGAAAATATGTTTGTACCAGTGCCTGCTCTGCATACTAAATGGACTACATCTGCCTTACTAGCATCATGCCCCATTTTCTATCTTTTTTCCCAGCTCAGGGTACCTAACCACTTCAAACACATGGCCTAAAATATGCAACATACTTAGGTATAGAAGGCTTTAAAAATACCTGGAGAATTTTATCTCCTAGGTTAGTTACATATTTGAAGTTAAAAAGCAAAGCATGGATAACTAACAAGAGCTAAATGGCACAAGAAAAGCAGCATTCAGCAAAATGTAGGACAGTAGTGGAGAGCATACTTGGGTCGCTATGAACTCAGTGATAAGCTGGGCTATCACAGACTTGTAGCCTGCATCCCACTGCATCACTGCCTTGTTTGCTAGCACTACTGTCAGCACTACTGTAGCCCAGTTCTTAAAAGGACTGCTGAGGTCAGCTTTACGATACCATTTAGACTGAACTTATCCACCAAGGTGCAGAAATAAGGCCACATGCACACTAACACGACAATGACAATGCTCCTTGCAGGGGTGACATAGCACAGAGCTCACAGCCAAGGCAAGGGATGGCTCAGGTGACTTGGTAACCTGGTGGTGTCCTGCTCCGTGCTGGATTCCTTAGAAGCTGAAGAAGATCCTAAATTACAGTTTCTCTGAAATTTTAGCAGTGAATGGTATGTCCTCACTGCACACAACACATCTCTTCTGCCCTCCTTACATCTCTCTCTTCTGCCTACCAGCTGTCAGAGCTCTTCTAGACAAATAACTATGCAGAAAGACTTTTGAGTACCCACTGTGGTGTAGCTTTTTAATTAGACCAATTGAATAATTTTTTCTCATACCAGTCCTACCTTATTCAACTACTAGATTACCCATAAAGTATATTATGTAGCAAATAATTTGCTTTATTCTCTGCATTTTTATATAAATGAAGCTGATGCTTACATTATTACTGATTTATTCATCATCACTACCAATTATTTCCTAATGTTTAAGAACTGCTGATATGGACCAGAAAACTTTCTACAAATCTAGACTGAAAAGACAACCCTTGTTCCTTCTAAGCTAACTGTAAGGCTAAAGCCAGTGAACAGATGGATACAGAAGAGAAGAGAAACAGGAAACAACGCTTGTCTACACTGCAGACCAAAGGAACGGTATGGAAAATTGAGGCAGGGCTCTGCTGAAAACAGTGGCACTCACATGATGCATTTCTGTATCTCTCTCTGCACCTTTTTGCAAATTATGCATGGCTTAATCCAGCCCTTTATTTCGCTTAAATGTTTGTATGACTTTGTAACATGCTATTAGAAAAATCTGTAAACTCGGGATTGGGGAAGCAAAACTGAATTCAGTGTTGTGTTTTACTTGATAAGAAGTAAATAAATCTCTCTTTTCTCCATGAACGTCATCCTTCCCAACCAATAAAGCCTTGATCCCTCAAAGTGCAAAGTAACTGTGCTCTGCTCCATAGAATCATTTAGGTTTGAAAAGACCTCTAGGATCAAGTCCAACCATTAACCCAGCACTGCCAAGTCCACCACTAAACCACGTCCCTGAGCACCACGTCTACACGTCTCTTAAATACCTCCAGGGATGGCGACTCAGGCACTTCCCTGGGCAGCCTGTTCCAGTGCCTGACAAACATTTCAGTGAAGAAATTTTTCCTCATATCCAATCTAAACCTCCCCGGCACAACTTGAGGCTTTTTCCTCTTGTCCTATCACTTGTCACTTGGGAGAAGAGACCAACACCCACCTCTCTGCAACATCCTTTCGGGTAGTTGTAGACAGCGATAAGGTCTCCCCTCAGCCTCCTCTTCTCCAGGCTAAACACCCCCAGCTCCCTCAGCCGCTCCTCACAGGACTTGTGCTCCAGACCCTTCCCCAGCTTTGTCGCCCTTCTCTGGACACACTCCAGCATCTCTATGTCTGTCTTGTAGTGAGGGGCCCAAAACTGAACGCAGGATTCGAGGTGCGGCCTCACCAGTGCCCAGTACAGGGGGACAATCACTTCCCTGATTCTGCTGGCCAAGCTGTTCCTGATGCAGGCCAGGATGCTGTTGGCCTAGTTGGACACCTGGGCACACTGCTGGCTCACGTTCAGCTTATTCCCTTTCCCTTGATTTTAAATATTTGAATGATCACATCAGGATTACTCACATCCTTAGCTTCAAAGCTGTGGACACAGAACTCACAAATCCCATTTTCTTTAGCATGGTGCAAGTATACCACAGCGTATTATTTCCTGGTTTCTGCATTCTTCAAATTGAAAGCCACCTGCATATATGTATTTTAAATGAAATTATGGGTTTCTGGCAACTAATGGAAATGCCACCCAATGGTGGGTGTGGTGGTACAAGGCCCTCCCAACTGTGGGCACCACAGGTGGTCGGCAGATGGACAGCCCAGCTACAAATGTTGGCACTGGAAATGGTGAGCTGTACAGAGCAGCTGAACTCCTGTCAAGTGTGCCAGAGAAGGACACAATTCAAAGGGGATGATACATGGAGGATAATAAAGATGTGTTCATCTTTATCAGCAGTTTTAAATTGGACTTCGTATGCAGACGCTGCCTACAGAACTGAGGTCTAACCGGCAGTCTGTGAGTTGGGCTTGGCTGGAGGGCTACTTCTCTCCAACACTTTAAAGCTTAGTACTGCAAACTGCAGTGGTGGGTACCGGGTCTGGGTCACAAAAAATTACTTTTTTAGCCTTATTTATCACCTTAATAATATGAGTAAGGTGTTTATATAGCAAATAAGTAATACAGCTTTGGGAAAAAACTATATTCGAGTAGGAATAAACCAGGCCTCATCTTCTAGCTAGAAGGATCTTTTGCCTGAAGTATTTCTTGTGCATGTAACTGTTGGCAACTCTGTTTCCATTCCAGCCAGCTTTTCTCATTTTCTTCTGCAGTCAGCACAGTGAAGGTAGAAAGGGGAAAATCACGAAATACAGTGCCAAACCACTGAAAGGTAACTGTGAATCAATACATGACCTCTGCAGCTCAGCCACTGGTTGAGATTTGTAGTTGTGCAGATTACTTTTACTAGGTTATATAGTCTTATTAAAAAAAAAAAAAAAGGAAAAAGAAATGAATACAACCACAATATAAAAAAACCAGGGGAGCACCAGGTTTCTTTTACACTTCCTAGAAGAAAAATGTTTTGATTAAAAAAAAAACCAAAACAGAGCTCATCTTGGATCTCGGTAAGAATATCTGCAAAGTGAAACATGCAATGGTAAAAATTACATCATCTGTAATCTTTATACCAACTGCTTTTCTTCAAACAACAGTAACAGAGAAATGCTATTTTGAGCAGAATTCATCACTGTATTTGTTTTCCATTAGATATACAATCTAGAATGACTCCAACAGCTAGCTGGGCATGAACTTTATTAAACCCTGTACCAGTTGCATCAGCCCTAGTAACTCTGCCTATTCTTGCTGCTCACAATATTTCAGTCAAGCTCCAGGGGAGTGGAAAATACTCTGAAAATCTTGTCAGGAATTAACACAATCCTTACTCAAACTTAGACACAAAGAAAGCAGAGAAATCCATGTTTACTGAGCATGCTCAACCTCTGAGCACATTACAATGACATGGTGAGTTTCAACTCAGTCATGACATAATATATTCCCTTTTCCCTACTCCATGAAAAGTCTCACCTATACCACATGCAACATCAAAAAAAAAAAAAAAAAGGAAGCATTGAAAATGCAAATTTGAAGACAATGACTTCTCTTTCTTACCTCTATTCCTTCCTTGTTTAAGGCATATTCGTCAAAGTTCAAAATAGCAGTCTTGATAGTCCGGGGCGGGGGCAACACAGTCAAGCCAATATTAATAGCGTTGCTTCGTTTTGAGTCCAATACAATGATCTCCTGTCGCTTCCCATCTGCAGCAGTTTTCTTGGTAAAGAAGAGAATAAGAATATTATTTCTACAGTTTTGTAAATAAAAATTCACTCAATTCACTAATGACTTCCCCTGCTCGATTTTGCTGACACTGAATGCAAATCTAATGTATTTATAGTCATCCAAAAAAGCTAAATTCTTCTACCACATCCTTGCTGGTATCATCATGAGCTGCCAGGATTTAGCCAGAGAGCTGAAAGCAGCCTCAGATGCTGTGCAAAGCTGAAATAGCCTGAGACACAGGATTCCCTGTGAGGGCTCGGGAATGCTGCAGTTTGGGGCAGGAGTCAGCCTGAAAGAAACCTGAAGCTGTCTCTGACAGGTGACAGCTCTACTGTGAGGCAGGACTGGCTGGTGTAGGGCTAGCAGGGCAGCAGCCGGCAGCTGATGGGCTCCGGGGCTCAAGTTCCCCTTGAGTACATCAACCCAGAGTGGCCACCAACCCTGTCTCACCCGCATGGCTAGCTGGGAAATGGTCAGGGTGTTTCCCACCTGCGTGCCATCATTCTCCTTGTTACAAATACAACTTGGGAACTAGCAAAGGAGCTGTAGAGGCCTATCTAGAGACACTTGCATGTTTTTTTGACCTCTGGCTGTCACAGGAAGGGTATCCTACCTGCTCCTGATATGTCCCATCAAGCCCTTCACAGGTGCAGAACTACTTCAACCTCTTTTCAAAGCTTTATTTGAGACCAGACATAGTCTTCGAATCTTACCTCCAGTAAAAACTACAGTGTAAATGATTACGAAAGCACAAAGAAATAACAACATACACTTTAAATTACATTCTAGAGGAAACCCAAGAAAATTATTCCTCTCTCTCCCCATTCTCATAGTGGCAAAATGCAAGCTAACTAGGCAGTGACTCACAAACCATTTATATGGTATAATACAGTGTTGAACGTGGTCTTTGCTTTTACAGCCCAGCACGCCTCTCATTCTCTCACTGTCCCATGCTAGAAGGTGTCTTTTTGGCAACTACATAGGTCATATACCAGGCAGCTGCAAGAGGAGAGGACACTGCTCCTCATACACAGGGATTTTTCCTCCATCTCAAAGGACATGGACTTTGAAAACATGTTTCCTCCATTTCCCATCCCTTTACCCTTTCAGAGATGTGCTGAGGGATGCTGTCAAGCACAGGAGCATAGAGAGAAGACCATCACATTGATGGAAGCAAGCACAGACATGCTTTGCTGTGTATAAAACCATGTTTCACTCAGCAAGGCACAGGCTGCAGAGACGTGGCTGTGACCTCCCTGTAGGGCCCATTACCTGGACTGTGGTTAGTGGCCTTGGCAGCAGCAGCCTTAGCACAGAGGCACCTCAAAAGGGCAGGAGACAGACGAAGCAATCCCTCTTTCCAGTCTGCAAAGTGACAGCCCGTACAACTGTTCAGAACAGAGAATCATCCGAGTGGCCTACAGCAGTAGGGCTTCTTGCATCTCTTGTGGATTTGGGGGAAGCCCAGGAGGAGACTCTTACTGCCCCAGATTTCATCTGTGTTCAGTATTGCTTTTTAGACCACAAAGCTTTGTCCTCTGCTTCCTTTGGGTTTGCACCACAGCCCCCACGGAGTCAAAAAACGCCCTACTGCCAGGTCTACACGCTGATTCTGCATTGGAAGAGCTGTCTAGATTAATAAATATGATTTTGTCAAAGTATGTCCGGCTGTGGGTCAGCCCATAATGGGAATGCAGTTGCAACGTTACAAAGATGCCTTTTGCTGGCACAGCTCAGCTCCTTCCCTGCACAGGGAGGGGTATGGCCACCGGGCCCCGCGGCCTGAACAGCACCCGTGTGGCACCACAGCCCTTCCACCATACCAGCGTGATTAACGTGGTATGACGCAACTGTGAAAGTAATGAGAAGGTTGGGGTTTTTTTGAAGCTTAATAAAAAACAACACTTTTGCAGTAAACAGGATAAATTTTAGGAGAGCAAAGATAACATTTAAAAATACTTCTGTATGTCTATTCTGTCAGGACAGCTCTCTTAATACCTTAAAAGCAACCCTGAAGGCCTTGTGAACTTTCCTCTTTTGGAGTAAGAGTCATTTTTTGGTGGTGGTGGGGGGAGCTACCTGAAGGATTGAAGATGCAGCTTCTCCTTCAAAGCAGTCATTTTTACTTCCAGGGCCATTAATCAACATTTTCAGGACCCCAATTCGTGGCCGAGCCCACATAAAAACAAGCAGAGTTCACCAGAGACTGCTTCCTCGCGCATCTGTATCACACTAAGCCTTTTTTAAACAACTGCTTTTCACCTTCGCCGCACAGAATTACACACGCGGCTCCAGAGGATTTATGCAGAAGGGCAAATGCTGGGGGAAAGGAGTTAAATTTAGGCTTCCCGCATGCGGCGTGGGTCAGTAAGCCGCAGATCTGCAGCTCTGGTTTTAGGCTCCTAAGTTTGACAAGAGAGACATATTCATTTGAGGGGCAGATGATGCTAACCGCCGGGATGGCTGTGATGGCAGCAGTGCGCTCGCTCCTTCGCAATGAAAGACAGATGAGCTCCACAGGGGATGTAAGCACGTAGGTATTTTCCAGACCTATAACTGCACATGGGGCATAAAAGTTTGGGGTAAGTAACTCTTTTCAAAAACAGGGGCAGAAGAGCTTTTCAATTCATTCTGGGGACGACGGCTAAGTTACAAAGAAATCCTTACCAAATAAATAAAAGGATGAAAAAAAAAAAAGAGAAAGATTTTGCTAGTATGAACTTTATTACCCTACCACTAGGAAAAGAATTCCTCTTTTTCTGTAATAAAATTGCAGGTGTGTAAGTGCCTGACTGTTAAACTAAGCTACAACTGTTAACTTCTATTACAATATTAGGTGACTTCAGACTCTGTTTTATAAGTTCATTAACAGACAACGATTTAAAATGCTTGAGGGAACAGCGCACCAGTGCACTTGATTTTATATTTTAATGTGTCAGTATGTAACACAAGCCCTGAATTGCTGAATATTGTGTTATTAAATAAAAATACTAAATTAACTATCAAATACAAATATATCAGGTGGTGTAATTTGTGGGAAACTAATATTCTTGCAATGTATTAACAATTGCAGTGAATTTAGATCTTCACAAGACCTAACTGGCCAGCTTCTGTTGCCTTTATTGAAGGCTGGGTGGTTAAGATAGGTTAGTCAAAAACCATTGCCGTCCCACACAAGGTGGGTGATCTGTAGCCTGATGAGCACATGGTCTAAAACATGCTACTTTGCTTTAATTAATATGGGAACCAGAAAAATTTAAATAATTTTTCCAGTAGTCATATAAATAACTAATTATATACGAGCATCAAGTCAGAAATATATCCTGCATTTAAAATGCACCAGTAATACAGAGAAAGAAGGGCAACCTCTGAATAGCGAGATGGTAAATGTTCTTATTTCTGTCTCAATTAGGAAGGATTTAGCAATGAGGATTTAAAGCAGAATCACTCAGCTGCTACTGCCTTTGTCCAGGTTGGATGTATATAATCTTTTCCAGAGATTCTGGTCCACATTTATAAGTTGCTTGGCATTTACTCAGATTGCAACAAATGTTTTCAAAAGGAATATGTGTCTAGGCAAGTATATACACGTGTATGTGAAAACACATTCCTTAATTTTTCACTCCTACTAGTTTGTGTGTCTGTGGGCACATGATGGATCACTGTGTCCCACAGGGAACAGATGAATCAGCAGAATAATACTTCCAAATGACACGCAAGAACCAAGTGGATGGCAGAAGGGCTGAACACCTCCGTCTGATTCAGTAGCGTCTGCGTGTTTTCATTACTCTTCACAGAAAAATAAACACTTTCAACTACTTTGCCAAAATACCTGCTTTGTTTGGCAGAGTGAGAAGGAAAAAAATTCTGGACTGGCTTAGAGAGGACACCTGATCGCTCTATTCTCAAACAGAATGTTGTGGTCCTCTAGTCCAGAAAATAAACACCCTGCAGCAACTAAAGGTGCACCATTAACTATAATCAGCGTCTCAGCTGTCTAGTGTGGCATAAGTTTTCCTAAACTCAGGAATCTCCCTTCTCAGCCTCTCCCCCAACCTGACTCCTATATTATATCCTACAATTTAAAATCCACTTTATTTTATTGCAGTCTATTGTGTTTAATGAAAAACTTCTCATGAGCCAGGAAGTAGCTGTTTATAGCTGTGTGTTGTGGAAATCACAGTGAAGGATTAGAAACTGGAGTAAAATTGGTTACAGCTGTATGAAAGAGCATATGCGTAAGAGAGAGGCAAGCAACCCCTACACATCCCCCCTGACTTTGCTTTTCTCGTCCTTCTGGACTGTTCCTTTTCCATGCACCTGCTTCCATCTACTGCAGTGAAATCTGGAGATTTGACTTTTGATTTGTTGCTCTGTGCTCTTTTCTTCAGCTGAACCAACTCAGCTGTGAGTCAGACTTTACGATATTATAGAATAAACCTGTTTTGGATTGCAGCCATTGGACACGAGACACTAGACACAACGGGGAATGTACTCCCTGGAAATACACCAAGCAGTCTGGAAAAAGCGAGAACTATCCTAATTTGAGTGCAATCTTTGTACCAAACCTCAAGTCTTTTACAGTTTTGGTGGATTGCTTAATTATTCCCACTCTCACTCGATCCAAGGACCATCTCCTATCCTGGAAGATTTGCTGGTACTCACCAAAACCACACAGGAGCCTCAGAAGTCTGAGCAGACCCTCCACTATGGCAATCCTTGGTCACCATTGTCTTCTCTACAGAGACAATGACACTTCTCTGTCTGTGTTACGGGACAGTGTAGAAAGACAGCCAAAAGTATAACGTCTCATGCAGAGAGCAGTTCTTAGCCTCCAAGAGGAAAGCAGTCACCTAAATCATTCCTCAGACTAGCACTTATTTCAAAGAAACCTGCTCACTCATCTTCCAGCCAGAAGACAAAAGCTGTGCCAAAGCATAAGGCAGCCCAGGCAGGTTTGGGAAGCAAGCGTGAGAGGAAGGGGGGAAAATGGCCAAAGGTAAGTTTGGGAATGTGCACGGTGAATGACTGGAAAGTAAACCAGTCAAACTTCCAACATTTTAACAATTTATCAAAAATATTGGGTGAGAATAAAAGATTAAGAATCAGCCAGATTGATCCATTAGAATACTGGCATTTAGCACAAAACTAAAGTTTGGAAATAGCATATATGTCATAATTCCACATTCAATTAGAGGAATTAAATGGATAAAAGAAAATGGTCTCATTCCTTCCATCTATGAACCATCTGTGGCAGATTTGTATTTACAGGGAGAGAGATGAGGAGTAACACACCATGACGTCACCAGCATTCCTTCCTCAGCAGAAAAGAAATTAGAGAAAGAAATTAATTTCAGCGTTGGCCAAATGAACAATCAGCCGAATGTGGTTTTAGAACTGCTACACTGTACATTTCAGATCTGCATGCCTCCGTGTCGCAAAAAAATTCAGCTCAGAACAGCGAAGGCAGGATCTACACGAGCCATGTACTATGTACCTGTTGTCTGCCAGGTACTTAATGAGGGGCTTGACTGTTCAAATTGAAATGTTTCCACTTGGCCAAGAAGACCAAAAATTAGAAAATTTTTAGTTAATAACCCAGACAAGTGACACGGAGTACTTTTACCGTGAGACATCCAGTCCCCTCAGGTTAAGAGCAAACAATAATGTATATGATACATAATATGTATAACAACTTTTTCCAGCCAAAGTGAAGTAAAATATTCAAGGTATTGATTGGTTTTAATGTCACTATAAAACATATAGGCATACAGAGAAAACATACAAGTGATTATTTAAGTAGGAGAGATTGACTTATTTTACTAGCATTTTAACTGGAAAAAAACATTGTTTCTCTGATACCGATTATTCTGCTTAGAGAAGAAAAAGAGTTTATGCAGCCATGAAAAGCAAATGTTTGCGCTAATAACTTTTTTAACGAGACCTCAAATTCCTACTAAATTTAACTATAAAAGAATTCCCTTTGTTGTTGAGTGTAATAGCCATGTCACCAGCCTTTATTTGCTTTATAACAATACTCCTAAGGAAGAGGGAATCCTAGCCACAGAGGTATTTCCTGTGCCAGCTTCCATCCTAAGATTTGGAGAGCCACATTGTACAAATGAAGGATTTAAAATAGGCCTGTTCACCAGTATAAAGCAAAAACCCAACACCACTGCAGAGTTTAGCTGTAAGCTTGGTCCAGCTGCTAAACTGATCCTTCAGAACAAAGCACACATGTAGGCTTTTTCCAGTGGAACCAGTTTGAGATTCTAAGCCTTCTACATAACGATTAGGAAGACATTACCAAGTGAAGAACTGTCAAATACACAGATATCAATCATCACATGGTGACCTTTATATTATTGTGACAGAAAACATTCAGATTTCAATACCTAGCTTGGCACTCAACTACAAACAACCTAATGTAAAATTTGTCAGTATTCCCCACCTGAAGGGATATCCCGAAACTGGTAGACCTGAGATAAGAGGACAGCTTGGCACGTACAACACTCTAGCTACATCTCCCAGTTTCAGGCCATGGAATATCTTCCGTCATAACCCAAGCTAGAAACACATCCAGTGATTTCCACTGTCTTATATAAACAACATAAATCACCTAGGTCTAAGTCAGAATGAATAACAATACAATAGCAAAATAATAGCAAGCTGAATATGAGTTGTACCTTCGTGACAGGCAGTTCCTTGGATTTAGACTCAAAGAGATGCTCCAGTTTGGAAGTGTCCACCTTAATGGGTTCCAGTTTCGACCACAGGAATTCTCTGCAGCGTTTGTTGTTTTTACACTGCCACTCAAATGGCCGTACCTCATTCCAAAACAGACGGATGGTTTTCTTCTTCTTTATAAATGCTGGCTGACCCCTGGAAACCTGGGGTGACCCTAAACCCTGAGGAGTGCTGAACAGCGGAGGAGGAGCCAATAAATTAGCAGAGGGTGGAGGTGGAGGTGGACATCCAAACAGCGGGGGAGGTGGTGGAGGAGGCAAACCCAGAAAAGAAGGTGGAGGTGGAGGAGGGGGAACAAGGGAGTCCCCAGGACCCATATCCATGTCCAACACATCTACATCATCCTCCTCCCCCAAGTCTGTAAAATCCATGTCTTTGATTTTAAGTTCTCTAGGATTAGCCATGAGCTGATCCCAGATGTAATCAGATTCCTTCTTTGGCTGTGCTGGTGTTTTCTCAGGGACCTGTTCACCAATTTCATCTTCAGGCATGGCTGTCCCCTTGGCCAGCTCACCACTGTTGAATTTTTCCGCAAAGGCTTTCACGCTGCCTTGGTTGTCCAGATTTCCAATCTCCATCTTTTTGACACTTTCATCTATGGCCTGTTTCGTGGCCTGAAGGATAGAGATCCTACTGGCTAGGCTAGTGAGGGACTCCTCGCTTTCCTCCGTCTCCTTCTTTTCTTCCTTCGCCTCCAGCTCCTTCTCCTCTTCATCCTTGGGCTTTTTGTTATGCGCATACAACATGTCCAGCATAAACCGCTTGTTGTTGAGGATGTTGCTGCACTGCTCATTCACACCAGCATCCTGAATGGTCTGCAACCACGGACCTGCAGTCACACACACACAAACGGGAGGAGTCAAGGCGAGGGAGCCAGGGTGCCAAGAACCCTCTTCAACCCACCAGAAAAAAATTTGGGGGACACATGCGCAATTGATCTGAAACTGGGCAAGCAATGGCTGTAAAAATTTTGAAGTAAGTGACAGTGCTGATTTATGGCCCAATCTTGGTGGGCTGGGAGTGATTCTCAAAAAAAGAATGGGAGCAGAAAATAATGTGTAGCTCAGGGACTATATAACTATCAGGATTTCAACATTCAGGTTTCTCCTGAAAACTGTCAAGTTTCACTTCATACTTACTACCTCAGCTCATTTATACACTGCATAAATTTTCAGAATCTTTAGTAATCCAGAATGGGTCTTAAATATCACGACAATGGCACAAAATAGGTTATCGTCGTAATTTTCACCTGGCCATAAATTTGAACCACTCCAGGAAAACTTCCATATAAAAGAGATCTTCCCTGCCTGATGTCAAGGTCAACATGTAACTCTTCTTCCTCCTCCCCCCTTCCTGCTGGCTAGGGGAGGGCAGTTTTCATATCTGGCTGTTCCTCGGACCCCCCAGCTGGGTACCTGGGCCATCCTCACAACAGAGGCTATCTGCATCCCAGAGCAGGCTGCATACCCAGGGTACAGCTCTCAGGGCAACTCAGTGAGTTATAAGCATAAGCAAGGTTTTAAAAGCTTTTCTAGGATATGAGCACCTTCATAAAAATGTTTGAAAATGGTGCTCATCAACCACAGTTACCCTGCCTGTAATATATGACGGCATCGAAAGCCTAATGGCCTTCTTCCCACATCCCAAACATTTAACCTGCCACTGTAATGGACCTTCATCTTTCTGCTTTTCTCAACAATAATCTGCAAAATACCATGTTTGAGACAGAACCATAAACAGCAAAATACAGTAGTCAAATTGTAAAAATAAATGATGTAAGCATCTCTTTGACTACATTTCCCTGAATATAATACTGCTAACCAACGTGGATAATGTATCTAAAAATTACGGTGCTTCTTCTTCCAGTAGGCATCAGATGAAGTGATTAAACCATGGACAAAGGTAATTCTTCACACTTACTGTATTTCCTGTATGGGATTCCTTCTGTTCCCCATAATCTTTACACATTTTATTAGCATATTTTTTATAAACTCTATTTCTTAAACACATTTTGATTGCTAGTCTGCCTGATTTTGGCCCCTTGTGTTAAAGATTTTCTTTTACACCTGTCAGTTGCCCTTTCGCTTAAACTTCCATGCGATCTTTGTTTCTGCCCTTATGCTTCCACCTTTTTCAATACTTTTGAGTTTTAAACATCTTTTACGGCTTCCTTCATCAACAGAGTTGCTTTCTTACCATGATGTCTAGCCCTGTGCTGAGATGTTCCCTCAGTGAGATCCACATCCAGGGCTCCACAACTCCCCCATCACTCCTTTAAAATGACACCACATTGAACAGTAGGATGGGTCTCACAACACAAAGCATATGGACAGAAATGACTCTCACCTCTATTCAGATCAACCTCTAAGCCACATTTTAAAATGAGTTGAGAGGTTTAATCCCGGCCAAAGGAAAGGCTTCTTTCTCAGCAATGGATACAACCTGCCAGATTTTTTCCTTCTATCTTCCTGTGGGCAGCTTGACTGCTTCCATTATCTGTTTATTTTTCCTCAAACTTTATCCATGGGATTGCTTTTTCAATGAGATTTGTCACCTGAAGTCGTCTCTCTGATTTGTCTCTGAGACAGTTTCTCTAGACAACCCCTTCCCCACATCATAGATTTTACCCAGCTGAGCCTCGACAGAGGATTTCCCCCTATTCCCAGCCCTTCCTTCAAGGATGTTCAAGATTGCTTGCAGGTTCCCTTCTACAAATCCCACACCCGCTCTCACGTTCCACCAGCTGGGATCCTCCAGGATTTAGTCCCTTTGCAAAACCGCTCATCAAAATTCCCCCCGAAACAATCTCTACTTTGGGCTCTCCAAGTCTGCCTTCATCTGCCCTAGCTGATCAAAGATTATTGCTACAAAGACTCCTGCTGCCCTGGTGGCCTCTTCTGCCCTCTTTTCCACAGGTAAAAATTTGAAATTCCATTGGAGAAACAAGACTTATGGGAAGCCAAATTCAGCA
>NW_010245560.1:0-36457 GCF_000690775.1 Eurypyga helias | reverse complement strand
CGCAGGGACCCGCCTCCCCGCGCCGGGAGGGGCGGGGATCCCTGCCCGCTCGGGAATGCTCCCGGGACGGTCACGCGGGGCAGGCCGGTGGCTCTGCCAGCCTGGGAGGTGCCTGTAACAGGCCATCTTCGCGGTGCCAGGCGGACCGCTCTCGGTCCGATCCCCAGAGCACGCGGAAATCAGCGCTGGGTTACTGCTCAGCGCTGCGGGCGGAAAACCCTTCCCCCTTGTTTACTGCTACGCTCCGCACCAAAGTTCGAGCGGAAACAGATGTGCAGGATTAGGCAGCTATAAAATTCACAGATAACCCGGGGGAAAGTCGTTCTTCCCCTCAGCCAAACGCTGAAGGAAGCTCGCTACGCGTCCTGCCCCTCACTCGACACCCATCTTCCTCCCCCGTGGTCAACAGTACCGAACAAAGCAGCCAAAAGCAGAGCGCCAGGACTAGGGACAGCTAACCCCCCAGCACAGCCAAGCCTTCGGGATCGGTATATAAACCCGTGCTCCGAGTCCCGCTACCAAGAGCTCGGCATTGGCAATAAACCTGGAGCGCAACTAGACGACCTTACGCTATGCTACAAAAGCATCCTGCACGCTTTCAGGTCTCATTTCCTAACGTTTGAGAAGAAAAGGGTTGCAAAATACTTCAAATTTCCTACAGTGCTAACTTAGGAGTCTGCTGCAAGCTTGCGCTGGGGGCAAAAGAGGTTGAAAAGACGTTTACATTTCAGACTGAGAAATGAAAGAGTACAAAGCTAAAAGGTATTTATAGTGCTATTTACAAGGCTACCCCTAAATTCACATTCATGCTTTACTGAACGAGCTTCAACGTGAAAATTATTAAGCAACCCAGAAAAAACAGCCAATGTTTAGCTAAAAAAAAAAATCATCAAGAAATCGTGCTTTTTATAAAATTTGGCTCTGCTGGAAAACGTAGCATTTCAGAAGAGGTAGGAACCTGAATAAAAGCACAACAAGAAACAAAAAAAAAAAAAATCCAGGTGTGTTCCCAGCGTGAAAGGTTTTCCTTGGCAAGGCACCAAGGTTTCAAGGAAGTTATCTTCCAGCACCTATGTAAAAACCAGTTTTTTGAAAACGCTAGGAAGGTGTTAATACGTCATGGGAAGCTGCCTACATGGCTGGAATGAAATTCTTCACTAAAAAAGGTTATTCCCAGAAAAAAAAAATCCAGGAAGTAACCCACTTGAGTATTCTGAGACCACAGCAAAAGTCAGTGTCAACCACTGGCCTTCGCGCGCTCCGTGCACTCGAAAACGCGCGGGCGGCTCTGCAGCTCTACGCATCTCACTGTAGCTGATCTTGTCTGCATGTTTCACATCTTCTGGATTCTTTCAAAAAAGCGATTTCCACTCTTAGCTTTTCAGTCTCCTGTAAAACAGAATCAACACGGGCGTATTAAGGAAGTCACAGTCACTTTTTTCACGTTTCTAAGGAAGCGGTTTGAGCGTTTCACACGCTACGTGTTCGAGGACATAAAACGGGGTGATCCTTGCCTGGGGCCTGTGAGGAGACAGACCAGCCATGACCCACACAGCTGCGTAAAACCGAAGGTATCTACTTACTGCTCTCCAACGGAGGAGCAAGAATCTGAGCTGTCATTCTCAAAGCTTAGCTCTCTCGTATGTCAGGCCATTACTTCCTCCGCGTTCCACTCGCGGCTCACCTCAGTAAGTTTAGTGTAATCTTTCTTCAGTTTCACAAGATACTGAATCTTCTGGTTTAGGTTTTGATGACCCAGTAATTTCCCGTTCTCCTCAGCAAGAGAGTCAACTTGCTTCCTCAGCAAGTCCATTTCCTGCAATTAACAAATACACCATGTACCTCTGAACGGTGGCGTCTCCTTCAAGAGAGGGCAAGAGCAGCTTCTTAGAACCATTAACATACTAACATTTGAGGTTGCTGTAACATATGTATGATGCAAGAGTTAGTTCATTCAGGAAATACGAATTTGTCTTATTTCTCCTGAAGTGCTAAGTTATATCCCTCTAAGGGGACAAAAAAAAAGCACCAATCGGTTTGGATTACGAACAGCAATGGTGATTTCTGTACCCAGAGTTCCACTGGTGCAGGAAACAGCATTACAAACACAATTAAACTGAGGACAAAGCAGAGGCAGTCGTCGATCGTTAATGAAGTCAGAATATGGGCCAATTAGCAACAGCTCTACCTCTGCCAAATACACTTCTACCGTAAGGACAACAAAACTATACATATATAACCTTTCCAATTCTGTCTCTCTCTTCGTATGTTTCCTCCAGTTTTGATCTAATTTCTTCTTTTTCATGAAACGCTTTCAGCTCCAAAGCTCTTGTTCGTTCCATCTCCAGAGTCATTTCAAGACAAGTATTCTCTTTGATTTTCAGGGTATTCTTGGTCTCTTCTAATCTGCCAACATAAAAGAATCAGATGATGTTAAAAAACAACATACGTGGCATACAACCAAATTACTAAGGCAGCCTTGGATACTGAGGCAGGCTCCTTTTCAGGTATCCTTTCGGGACAATACATTTTTCCTAGAACTCAGTGCTAAGAGAAGGAAAAAGTTTGTTCTGCTTCACAGCTCTTGTGTTTGACACCAGCTCTTAACTGGGCAGCGTTTTGGAGTTGCTCCCAGGACATCCACCTCCGCTCAGGAAAGAAGCTTCACCTCCAAGAGCACATCCTAAGGGATGTAAGTTTGCCAGATGACCTCTGCCGCTCTTCAAGTTTCCCCTAAACTGCTTGGTCATAAATTGCTTTTCCCTGGTAGCCTTGTTGCTCAGAAACATCTCTGGCAGGGCTCAGAGACAGCCTGAGCTCGTTTGGCCTGGTAATGGAAGGATCACCACTTCGGACACGTCCTGTCTGCTGAAACAGTTTTACGTCTCTCAGGCTCACAGACCATTAAACCCTGCCACCAAACCTGGCAGCCTGCCTACTGACTGTAGGAACTTCAGGAATTTTGCACGTTTATTCAAATACTGCATCAGTTAAAATATCTTTGCCATCAGTTTTGTTTCACCAAAGCCTGGTGTTTAAGATCTAGTGCATGAAACCAATTGCTGCACTTGTGAAGGCATTTTCTTGCTGACAAAATAATCTTTTTCCTTTCTGTATATTATTTGGCTAGACGAGACATTGTAGCACTGTTATAAAACCTTATTTCAGAGACCAGACGGGTATGAAAAACCAATGCAGCGAACAGCAAAACAACTCCTAATCAAACCCGGGGTTTCTGGAAAACTTAATATAATGTACTCTTGAAATGACCACATGCATGAAAACTATCTTCGTCATTAAAAGTTACTTACATAGAAAGCATTCAATTAAATATAAATAACTCAAATATTAGGAGATCCAGCCACTGTGTAGCCTGAAGCAACACAGATTAGAAAAAGAAGTAACAGAGGCCACATTTTCAAATTTATTTTTATCTCTTGATTCAGTATTTTATGTCTTGACCACTATCCATCCAAGGTGCAAACCACTGAATTTTGAGGACTGCTTGCACAACAGTGCAAACACTATCTAGGAATCCTCTACTAAAACCCAGTTTTCATTTTTCAAGCTGAAGAGCAGAAAATAAAAAAAAAAGAGGCATAACAATTGTAAAGAATTAGATGAAGTTTAAAATTATAAAATATTTACAATTCTAATAAAGAAATGAACAGTATTTCAATTTAGAGTGTGCTTAGAGTTCACTGCATATGAAAGAATTCAAAACATAGATAACTTCAAACAACTCAAAATGTCCCTTCCAATTTGAGTTTTTCTATGGTTCCACCTGTTTATTTTCCTGCTAGGGTAGCAATGGGTGCTACTACCACCTACTGATGAGAAAGAGCAAGAACTCCATGTGTCTTGCAGAAGCCTTTCCAAACGATGTCTTTTTCATAGTTTCAGAACTTGGACTTCTATTGCTTAAATATACCTTTTTGGTATTAATGAGTTTAATACAAGTCTCCAGTTCAATGAACAAGATTTAAACTTACTCTGCTTTGATTTTCAGTATCTCCTCCATTGCTTTATTCTGTAAAAGTTCAAAAATATTAGTTACACTCTTAATGTTTAATATACATGTATATATAAAACTATTTGTCAGTTAATTGATGTCATTCCAGATCCTACCAAAAAATCATCCTACTGCCCAGTAACTCACGTCTCTCTCATTCATGGCAAGTTCCTCTCTGCTATATACACATATTTCCAATTTCGTGCCGGCACGAATGACCTCACAGCAGCATCTCTGCCCATTCACACAGAGCAGAGCTCTAACAGGGGGTTCTTCCATCTGGGCGACCCATGGCAACCTCTGCTGCGACACCGACCTCCCTTTGGCAGAGCCCTGACATTAGCAAGAGAGGCTTCACTTTCCAGCTCTGGAGACGAGTTGGATTTGGTGAGCTGGATCTGGTTTTGCTTATTGTGCAGTCTGGCACCCAGTTCACTGGTGTCAGGCCAAGACAGAAACCCTCACGAGGTAAGTATCAGGCTCTGCTCGAATTCACTAGAAATTGCTGTTTGCGTCACTGCCATGAAACAGAAGAAAACGTTAGTACTTCACAACAGGGGAATGGCAGCTGGCATGAGAAAGATGATGTACCTTGGCGAGTCGTTCTTCAGCAATCTCCTCCTCTTTTTCCTTGAGGTACTGAACGTCAGGATGTTTCTGATCACTAGGAAATCCAAGAACGAGGCAAGTTTCTCAGAGGAAACCAGTTGTAAAACCAACATCTTACCCAGATTAAACCAGTAAGTGCGTGTAGCTGTCTTGACGTGTGTTTGCACTCGGAATGCTGAACATCATGAAACAACTCTGGAAGGGTTTTATCCTTTATATTCCAAGAACATCATATTTCCCTTTGTTAGAGTATAGAGAAACCAGTGTTTTAATGAAAACAATTAATAATGTAGTAACTATACAGCTGTATGCAAGGCACCTTCAGGACCGAGGCAAATGTTTTATTGGTTCATGATGTTCACAGGCCTATAGACTGCAGAAAGCAGCTCCTTCCTACCAGACTGTTACTCAAGGGTCTTGCCAAGCTAAGAAGGCAAGATATTTTTGTATTCAGAACACTTGGAAATGTGTTATTTTATTAGTTTTTGATAAACACGACACTGGGTGGAAGTAAACCAACACCACGGAATTAAAATAACCCCCAAACCCACACTTCATTCTCTTAGTGTGCCAAAAAGGAAAGACTTCATTGATTAACAGTTAGTTTAATTTGATGCCATTACAAAAGGTCACTATTTTCAGTAACTTTAAAACCCTGGTCAATATACCTAAAGTCTTTTTCATATCTGATATAAACAGCCACAGTCTGAGAGAATAAGTGTGTGTATGTGGGGTTTTTGTTAATGTTAATTAAATACCAACTTCAAAAGTTTAACAAATTCTGAGACTAAAATAAAAATAATGTATTTTCCTTGTTAAATTTTGGTACCACCCACTTCCAAAATCCACCCAAATCCATCCAGCTTACAAATGGCTGGGGAAAACAGCAAACACGTTGTTTAGATGTTTGCTGTGGATACTTATATGAACGTTAAAACCTCCAATGCCGTCCAAGATGTGACATCCCATTACTTTGTTACATGTGACACGAACGATCAAATCATCTCGCTGTCTAACACTGGGCCACCCAACGTATAACCACTACCTGCTGCTGCTATCAGCTACTCCCACCGTGTACGAGGCACGTGTGCTGTGAACATCCCCACGTGAGACACCCAAAACTGATTCTTCAGAGGGCACGCACTACACTATTGGCCTTCGGTCTATTCAAACCGCAGCTATCAATGAACAGCAGCTGGGAATTGTTAATGCATATCCAAATTATGTCCCAAGGTCCCAAGTCGGGAATCCAGCAAGTGAGGACCATAAAAGTAACGTTTTTCTTTACGAAAAATTGGGTCCAAGTAACCTACTCCATAAGCTGTGTGAAAAGCAAAGCCACAGAATCCAGTTTCCCATGGCAAGGTAACTACTTGGTTTTCTGTGATTCCCGTTTCAGTTCACAACACAGCTTTGAATGTCTGTTGCAGACTAAGCAGAAGGCCCTGGAGACATCATCATTCAGTATCCCAACTGGGTCACAGAATGTTTCCACAAAGGAAGCCCTTTATAATCGAAAATTACTGTGTAATACAATACATACACTGCATGGACAGGCTGGAGTTCGCACAGACACTGGCAATTGCAATAGTTTCTATGCTGAATACTTCATTTGGCAAATTTAATAGCGTTCTTTTACATGAAATACTTAGGTCAGTTCTGAAACTGACAACACTGGGACTTCATTGAATAGAGATAAAAGCTCAATAAAATATTTTTTTATACATTTAGTAGGAAAAAAAAAATTAAGTCCTACCTAGCCTTAAATTACTGTTTAATAAATCACCCCTTAAAAATTAATTGCCATTAAACAGCAACAGAATGACATGCTGCCTGTTAAGATACAAACCAGCAGATTATTTAATTCTTTACAAAATTGAAAACAGAGGAAAAAAAAAACCCCAAAAAGGTAAGCCACGAAATAAAGTATTTTTCTGTCCAAAACGAAGACGTGCAGATTACAGTTCAAACCCAGCTTGAGGGTGTCTATAGCCTGAGGCGTACAGCAGCACGCCATCCTTTCAGAGGGACCGAACCCCCAAAAAAGCAAGGTGGAAAATTGGTTCCATTTATGTCTGTGTTGAATTCATTTGACGTTTCCCATCTACAGAACGCGGAACTGCGCAGTGACACAGCAACTCATAATTCACAGAAACGGCTACACATGTCATTACATTCTCTTTCTACCTATCTTATAAAACTTTGCTGTACTTAAGAATTTGTGACTTAAAGGCAGTAAAGTTTATGAGCCAGTAAACAAGCTCCATGGAAAAGGCAGAGTTAATCTCTAATTGCATGAACAATACGTAAGATTATATTCCAACTAAAAACTGTAAATCTGTTTATCTTAATTGATTCAATACAGTTTTTTTCCTTGTTTTATTTTACTCTACCTGTTCTTGCTTAGTTGCTGGGCTTCTACAAGGCTCTGTAAATTCCTGTTGTTCTCCATCAGTATCTGCATTTCCAGACGCAAGTTCTCCAACTCATTTAATTGTTCCTAAACAGGTGAAATTTGAAACATTATTTAAAGACCGAATTGCAAATCCTGTGTTAGTTTCCAGCTGAACACGTTTGAGGAAAACGGAAGACAAAACTATTCCTCAGGAAACAAGCACAGTTCTCTGGCAAAGACCTGCATCACCCTTCCATTTACAGTTTCATTAGAAACTTGATTCAGAATAAGTCAGAACAGTTTCATCAGCAAAACCGATGTTACCATTTGATATTCCCTAGCACGAAACTATTCGGTCCTTGGGAAAACGACACACATGGACATCTCGAGCAAGTTGTCACCATCTGTTACCAGCCTAGGTAAGGAGACTGAGAACTGCCTTCCTGCTTTAATGGACAGACTGCTAAGCAGGGCTCATTAAAAATCTGAACCCTCTATTCTGTCTTATTTTAACCATACAAATTGTCTGTAGAGATTACCTTCAGCCTCAGAATTTCGTCGTTTTTAGCTCTTCGTTCTTCATTGAGTTCATGTACGAGGTGCTCCAGATTTATCGCAGAAGCCCTCCGATCAGCTATTTCTTGCTCATGAGTTTCCAAGAGCTTTGCCAAATTCACATCAAAGTTAGGCGGGGTTTTTGGACACTGGCAAGTTAAAAGAAACAAAACCCGCAAACCATTAGTAAAGAGCTGTTTCCCCTATGTATTGGTTACACCTTTTAATACTTAATTGGAGAGCCATGTTAATAAATTATCAACACCATTTAACCACTCTTGAAACATTGCAGTTTCAGGCCCCAGCCTGAAGCTGTGCTGTGAAGTTTCATTAGTCCTTTTCAGTGAGTTTTAAGAGGCATTATATTTCTCTCACAGATGCCATACCTGAGGAAATGTTACTGAAGATGAGTCCACAAAGCAATCTATTTGCTTCATTTTTAGTTCGTATTCATTCTTCCTCTTCTCCAGTTCTTCTGTCATTTTGTCCAACTATTAGAAACCCCAAATTAGAATTAAATTAGCTCCCAATACACACAAAATATTAAAGAACACAGCAGCCAGATCTCTATTTTGGGCAAGCTTAAGTACACGTGTTATTTTAGGTTACCTTACGAGTTCACTTTCATGACTGTTTTCCATATTCACCTAATAACTGTTCATCATTCAATAGTTGCATGTTAGAAGCATTTTTTGAAAGCATATATACACTATATACTCTGTAGTTAATCTGAATTTTGTTCTTGGTGTCAGTATTTGATTATTTTTTGCCTTGCTAACATAATCTACCTTTCAAAGGGCTTGCTAGCACAGAAAAACTATCACAAATTTTGTTGGCAAACACCACTGGTCAAAAGATGATTTGATACAAAGAGTTTACTGCTGTAGATTTAATCAGTTCCCTCAAAGAGAACATGCTAACATGACAAAAGACTCTTCTTTCCAAAATAACTTATCTTGATTAGAGTTTTTGCCAACACAATTACTTAACACTACGACAGGTGTGACAACTACAGCTAAAATTTGGACAAAGGCTTAACACAGCTATTTGGTCTGCAAAAGCTCCAAAGCACTCTCAGGCTGCCTAATCTATAGAGCTCAACAAGCATCTCTACTACATAATGATATCGCTTGTGTGTAAGTGGTAAGCAGAGGAAAAAGCAGTCCCCTAGGTGACACTGCTTCTAACTTCAGGTCGCTCTGATTCTATAGGTGCTGATGATTTCACTCTGCTTTCAGAGTAAACATTTTGTTTACACAATTTCCAACGTATTTAAAAGTTATCTAGCCTTTGTTCAGAAGCTTTTGAGCTACTTCTTTGCTTTACAGGAAGGAACAGTGCTCTTCACCAAGAGTACTGCCTACAAGATGCTCTAAAATTACAAGTAAAACCTTTTCCAGAAGCTACAGTTAACCAGAGCTCCCTCCCAATGAGCTAATTATCAGAAGAATTTCCATCTTTCACCTGGTCCCTGAGTTCCTGGATTAGAGCTTCCTTCTTTGCTATGTCTTCCTGTGCACACTGAAGCAACGAATCATGTTTCTTAGAGGCCTCTGTCAGTCTCATCAGCTGATCAGTGGTATGATGCAAGTCTTCACACAGAAGGTCCCTCTGTTTCAAGTCATCGGGGTAAGTAAAGAAAGAAGCGTTAATGTTATTACTCTAAAGCAGTTGTTTCAAGGTGCTTTGTCATTGTTGCAAAGACTGCTAACAGCTACAAGCGACTCGCTTTTCCCTCCACTTTTTCATCATGAAGTATAGCAAGCACTCATCTATGAATTCCTTGGTTTAGCAGGTTTTCCCTATCTATTTTCTTGGATGCAGAACAAAAAACCAAAGAGAACTTTCCCACAGTATAGTTACAGTTAGATACTTGCAGGAGATATTTGGAATCAACCGCTGGCTTAAAGTGTCATGTACACTTAAAAAGAGAGGCAATTCTTTATGTAAGAATCCAGAAAAGAATGCATAGATTTTAATCCATGCTGAATTAGTGATTACAGCTATTCTGTAGATGCCTCTGGATTTATTCGAGGATCTAGAGTCCCACCTTATCTAATAGGGCATCATACCTACACAAGGTGTGTCAACCTAAAGGTAGAAACAGTACGTAGTATTTTAAATGCCGCCTTGGATCAGTCCTCCTTGTCCAGTAAAGGAAGCACAAAGGCAATTAGTAACTGATGTGCAAAGTCGAAGAAGGAGAAACACTGATTTTATCAGGAGCCAAATACGTCCAAGGATAAAACTGCAGTAAGAATTGGTTCTTCAGTTCAAAAAAAAACCCCAAAACCAAACGGTGATCCATGTGGCAGACGACTCAGTTTTGGGTTTCAGAATGTCAGATTTAGATATGATTATTATTAATGAAGATAGTCTCTTCATTAAACCTAGTAGAAATCTCTTTAAGGACGGTTTTTGAGAAGCTATTCTGGAAGAGTCTATTGGTGCCGTGACTGGACTAGGCACATCTAACATGACAGATGATCTTGTAGAAATTACTTGTAAGGAGAGGCCAGTGGGTTTGACTGATGGGCATGTTCACCAAAATAATGGTGAGGGCAGTAACAGGAAAGAGTTAAAAAAGGAAAATGCCGTTTTACAAAGCCAAACCAAGGTTGAATCAACAATGCACCCTAAAGCTGTTTCCAGCAGGTGGAGCTTTTAGTTAAAATTAGGAGTAAAGGAAATACGTTACTGAATATAGTAGCAGTGGGGAAGAGAGAACGTTAAATGTAATATATTCTACCTATTTTCATTTCTCAGCTGCATCATCTAATGCTGCCATTACATTCAGCTCATGATTCCTCAGGGGCCTTAACAAAATTAAACCAGGCTTTTAGCATAGGTTTTTATGAAGTACCTTATAAAATATTTATATGAAGTAACATGATAATTTAACAGAATCTGTCAGTTACCTCATGAAAAATTCCTTTAAGAACAGCTTAACTAGCTGTAGTTTGAGCTAAAAGGAGGTTAAGTTTTACACCAGTATTTTAAGCAAAACAACACCCCATTGAAGAAATAATCATAATACACCAACATTAGTGTTTTTACCTCAATGTTATCAGCTATTTGTCTTCTCTCCAAGGCTTCTCTCAGTTCTTCAATCCTCTTTTCTTGATCCTCTATGATTTTTTTGCTTTCTTCTTTTGCAGCCAGGACAAGATTATACTTGCACTGCGAAAAGTATTAAATTCAATTTCAGATTATTTTAGGAAAACATGTTATCAAAGAAAGTTGGCAAAAATCATAAAAATAAATGTGTATCACAAATCTTAGGAAGAAAACTACAAACATGTAAAATCTCAGTGTCAATGACTAAAATCAGAATGATACATCACACTTGTTAAACTGTACAAATTATGTTACTATGAGCCGTCTGAACAATGGAAAAAATTATTAATTTAATAAATATTAGCCACCACAATACATATTAACCACTAAAGCCATTATTAGAGAACCACAATAACCATGTGTAGAAAACTGTCTCATCAACATTTTGTCTGTAGGACCTTTTGAATTCATAGTTCATACATATACATTATCTAAAGCATTCTGTGGCTTGTGCTATCAGTTTGCAAACCAGACCAATTTTAAGAAAGAAGATGCCTCATATTTATTCAGTTATTCAAATACATAGTTTTAGTTCTTTATGCTTGTTTTCAGACATAGAACACAGTAATATCAGCAACATAAAAATTCACTCCCTCAAAAATGAATTTACAATTCAGCTTCAATTGTTGAGGTCTTAAATTGCCAATTTCTGAGAAAATCTAAATGTGACTGTCAGCTGAGTGTAGTTTACAGGATGTGAATAGGTCCCTTTAGAGACACTGCTCTTTACCCACCATGTGGAGAGAGTTCGGTTTCAAGACTGCCTTAGGCATAAAATGTTCAGAAGACTTCAACATGTCAAAACAAAGAAGTTTCCTTCTAAAACGCTACAGCAAGTTATGCTTTTGGAGACCCAGGATAAGATATGTCATTGCCTTCCATTTCTGAAAAACTGTACCATGTCCTTCAAAATGACAGAACATACATTTATATCCTCGAGCTCTCTTGTCAGCCCATCTATAGACTCAGTTTTATGATTAATTGAAGACCTCAGCTCCTGGATCTGCCTCATCAAGTCAGTTACAACTTCCTGCAACATAAAAAAAAAGTTAAACCTGAGACATCATATATATTTTATATTTATTTTATTACTGGACTTCCCTTGGAGTATAATTCGTCAATCTCAAATTTCAAACAATCATTTGAAAACAAGGCCTCAATACACACAGGTAAAGGAGTAACAGGAAATTTGTTGTTAAATTACTGGCTTTTGTCCTAAGCACTTACATAAAGAATTAAAAGACCTGCTGTGTTCATTAGAAGACTACCCCTCTGATTTGTCTCAGGCTGTAATGAGTTTCTAATAGCAGTACTATAGTTTAAGGTGACATTTGTTCGCTATGGAAAAAGGCACATCCAAGAAACACGACTGCACTGACAATACCAGATTCTTCTGGCCTTATACGTGTCAGATTGTTGGTTTTAGCCCAGAAAAAGCAAGATTTATCACTGCGTCATGCTGGATAGTAAACACACTACGTGATTTCTTACGCCTGTTTTACGTACAGCTTAAATGCTTGTACTATGGGAACTTTTGCCATTTAAGCTTTCAAAACACTGGAGCAGAGTTTCATGTAAAGGTGCTTTGATTTTGTTAATAAAGATATCCCACAGTCACATTCTTATATCACTTTTCTCACCATTACAAGATGGCACTGACTGGAAGGCCCGATTAATCATCAGGGGAATTACGCATTGTTTATGCATTGAGTGTTCTGTCCAGTAGACAGCTTTACCCTGGATCTTTTTCTGTTTAACCTTCAGTTATCGCCTGTTTTCTCTGAAGGTGTAACAATTTCCTACCACCCTGCAAACTCCATGCCAGTAAAAGCCAGGATTTGCCTGGAAGCACAGAACTCTAGGCTTTCAACTCTACTACAGAGTGTAGTTACCCGCAAAACTGGGTATCACTAGCAGAAATAAGCCCAAACCTTATCTGTATCATTTGTCTTCTTCAAAGAAACAATAATCTCTTCCGCAGCAGCCAGCTCCTGTTCCAATTTCTGCAGTTCTGCTTCCTAGAAGAAATAATAATTGCGAAGGAGAGACTTAATTACTTTTGAAGTATATTTTGTAAAGCACAAAGCCACTAAAAAAAAAAAAAAAAGTAACTAAGCTGTTTACCTTACCAGAAAAATTAAGCAGTAGCTTAAAAAAAAAAAAATCTGAAACTTGAGGACTCTACATTCATTTTGCTGGCAATCAACACAACAATCAGTTCACCAATAAATTTGCTATCAGTGCACAAGCAAACCCATGAACACACAATTTAGACGTTCGGTTCTGCTGTTGTACCTGCTGCTCGCACCGTGTCACTATTTCAGGGGATGGTTTCTCCACCTGTGCTTTTTCAAGTACTTTCAAGAGCTCCCTAGAGAAGAAAACATACTTCTAGTAAGAAATATAATCAGAACATAAGAGATGAATCAAGGCATCTAAGTTTATCCTTATTTGCACTTAATATTTTTGAAGAGTTCTTTAACTATCACCTTCACATTGTTACATAAAAGACTAACAGTTTAGTAACCAGCCAGACACTGCCATCACTAGTGGAACTTGACCTCTGACGTGAAGAACTACACTTGTCATGTTAATTGAATACATTAAAATGAAGTGCTGTTCTAAGCTGGATAAACTAAAAAAGCCCATTATGTAATATCTCCACCCAGCTGGGGAAAAGCCCCTGTGAACAGGATCCCCGCCTGAATACAAAACCTAGCACAGCACAAACCAATGGAGTCAGACGAAGATAAATGCCATCACTAATTAAAACTTACTTTGAATTATTTTCTTTGTCTTCTTGCAATTGTAATGTTAGTTTCTCATTATGTTCTTTTTCTGTTTTCAGGAGTTTCAAAAGGTTCTAGAATATCAAAATATATGTTATCATAACAACTCACAACAGCATAATTTAAACCAAAACAAAAATCTAAACAAACTCCCAAGATGACTGACCACCTCCCCCACCCCCCCAAAATCTTAAATGGAAACAGAAAGATCTCTAGCTTTTCCTGGACAACTTCAAAAGTAAACTCATATTAGGCCATCAGCTCTTTACACCTGCCATTGATAATAATTTCATATAGCTATAAAGCTCCTCGATATCCAAGGCTTTAAAGGAAGTAATTAAAATTCTCAACTGTAGATTAATCCGAGGGGGATTTTTCAAATTCTAACCAGCAGTTCAAGATATTAGACTATAAGGAAATTAAAATAATAATTTTCAATCTGTCAGCAATCCTTTAAACACTAAAAAAGGAAAACTTACAGCAAACTTGCTGAGCAGGCACAGCGTACACTGCAGAAAAGCAGGCAAAACCATTTGCAAAAGCCCTTGAGCAACCTTTCTGCTGTTTTGCAGTCACTGCAGTCTGACAGGCTTTCAAGGACAGCATCCACCAAACTGCAGGACAGTGATCCACCACAAAAAGCCATAGATCATTTTAACAAGATCATATCCACTATGAAAAATCTTTAAGAAGCTGCTTTGTATAGACAGAACAAGTAAGCTAGACTTAGCTAGCACTGAGATAAAAGGTCACCAGCATTTCGATGTCAGGATTCTTTCCCAAAGCAGTTTCTTACTCCTTTCCCAATTAACCCACCTCCCTCAACATTTCCAGAGCAATTTCTTCAGCCAAAAAACCTACTACCACATCGTGATATTGGATATTTCTTGTAGCCTGTGGTTGCAAAAGTCTTGCACTGAGCTTTAAAAAATATCCTGGGTATGTCTTCCAAATGAAATCACCAGAAAAACCTGTTATTACTGTGGAACCTATTACTGATGACACAATAACGGGAATTAAATCTACCTACAGGAGTAACTGTATGATAATCTCATTAAAAAGCCTAGACTGTCTTACACAAAGCTCAGTTTTCATTGCTTCTCCTTCTTGTTTTTTGTCCTCAAGTTGTTGCTTCAGTTGATCTGTCTCGAACTTCATTACTTCCTGCAAGTTGTCATAGTCATCCTGCAGGCTTGCTTTCTCTTCAAGAATCTTTTCGTGTTCTAGCCTTTATTAAAAACAAACACACAAACCCACCCACGATATTAAGATAAGGGCTTGTTTCATCATAAAAAAATACTCCAATCAGTTGTATTTTACCGTCTTCATGTCATAAAGTAACTGTACTTTGCATATTAAGAAGTGACTGACATAAATGGTAACTTTTTTAAAAACTCAGAAACCCCAAATTTATGAAGGGTACAGGAAATTTAAGTGGCATTGGCCGAGAAGGCTGAGTACTCTTTCTGATTCCTAGAAAGAATTTACTTCGTACGAAATTCTACGGAAATTTCAGTCATTGAGTCTTGATAATGGCATTCCCCCACTTTTTAAAAAAATTATTTATTTTAGCCAGTTGTTGGACAAAAGACTGTGCTAGAACAATCCTCAGTACCTGTATCTGCTTAGTTGACATCTAGATTATTTATCCTATGTGGAGGTCTTCCTTCATATATTCTGGGCAAGTCTGGGTTATCTCCCTCTAATTTTTTCCCCAGAAAGCCAATTTTGTTTGATCTTTCACGAAAGTGAAAAGCAGAGAAAAGAGCTGCTAGACAAGTCTTATGAATCATATTATTAACGGAGAGCCTCTAGAAAGAATACCCTCCGAATAGTCAGTACTTCTGCTAACAGAGGAGGCCCCAGTGAAACCAGACCGTTTAATTTCAGTTTCAGGTTCCCAGTCTCAAAATCCAGCTGAAGTCCTTTGAGTGGTTAGATGTGACCCGCTACAATGCAATACTGTAGCTAAGCTTTCCAGGAGAAAAAAACAACCCCAAACCCAGCAAAACAATCAAAAGCCAGCAACAAAACCCAACATAACTAAGTTGGGCTAATGATTAAAGCCCTCACTGATTTTCATCTCCCAGTAATAATGGCAATTATTGCATGCAACACAGCGAGCTTTTCATGCTCCAACAGTCAAACTTCAGCTTATTTGTATGGTTTCTTCCTGCTGGTATTCTTACAGCAGCATCATTACATCACTTGCTTCACATGACCAGACTGAAAATAACAGTTAATTTTGAAAACTAAATTGGGAAAAAACCCCACCAACCCCAAACAAGCTATGTCTCCTCAGCCACTTAACTTTAGGAGACAGATAAATGTATAGGTATATCCTACTTTGTGGGAAAATGCTATAGCAGAACAAAATTGAGGAAGCCTCATTTTATTTTCTTCCTGGTAATTTCAACATGTTCCCCCTCAGGGCTCTGAAACAGACATGGAAAGAACTGAGCAAAAAAAAAAATAAGCAAAGGGCAAAACACACAACAACAACTTTAAATACGTAGCAAAGTGCAAGCTTACATACAGAAAGGAAGAACTAAATCGCTGGATGCATCCAGGAGGGAGGTTAAGGCGCTTTACCAAACTGCCAACATACCTGACGCTGTCCAGCTGGAACTGTACGTCCATATGCCTACCAGAAAGCTGACTCATTTCTTTCTCTTGCTTTTCCCTAAAGGCACTATATTCCATTTTTACAGCAGACAGCTCCTTGTCTGCAGACTGCAGCACAATGCGCAAGTCGTAGACTTCACTTTTTAATACTGTCAAAAAACAAACAAATAATTGACATGTTATTTGGAAAACTGCACTAGGTAGAGGACGTGTAACACTACAGAATGTCCTGGGCAAGTCTCACTAAACTTCATACATTTTCAGTGGAATTAACCTTGAAGGTCACACACAGAAAGGATTTGTAAATGGAGAAGGTCAACGAAACACAGACTTTAAGAACTAAAGTCTACAGACAGAATCAAAAACATTCCAGACAATATCGCTGCATTTCCATAGATCAATGGAGGATTTTCCCTTTGTTTTTAGTTAATATTTTATTTTTAAATTACTATATCCTGTGCCCCCTTCACGTTCAGAGCGAACAGAGCGCAATTTTGAGTATTGTATGCTGTGCAAGACTTGGCAGAGAAAAGCTGTATTGCAAGTATTAGAGATATTTTCTTTTTTAAAAGATTAAAAAATAAATGAAATGAGTATGACTAACAACCCAAATAGTTACTCAGCACAGGCTACTGTTGTTTCAAAACATTAAGACACCTCAAAACTTCATCTGGAATTTCAGTATTATGTAGACTTACTATCAGTTCTGCTTTGACTGTCTTGAAATTGCTTTTCAAGGGATTTTATCTGTTCAAGAAGCTCTTGGCGCTCTTTGCTCCAGTTATTCCTTTCAGATGAAAGAAGCTTGAGAAGAGAAGTAAAATTTTTAAATGGAAAGAAACGTAGGAGTTCCTAGGTCATAGAGCTATAACAATAACGCAATAATATACTAGAGCATTTCACCTGCTGATTATAAATAGAAGATGCATTTTTCTTTAAATTCGATGTTTGGTAAGTTCTGAAATCCATTAAAATCCAAGAAAAAAAAAAATTCGATATATCTGAAGACATCATCTTATCTAAAAGGTTCATTTCAAAGCAACTGTCAGTGTAGGAGCTGACATCTCCTTCAAGTACAGAGCTACCAGAAATGAGAGTGATCTGGGAAGAACACAGGCCTTATTCTCTTTTCTATGTTAAACCAAGCCTAGCTATTAAGGAAGACTTGTAAATATTTTATAAAGACATTACGGTTCAGTTCCAACTGAGCCAAATAGCATTTACTGCACTCCAAAGTTCAAAAATTTCTTGTGGCTATTGCTGCTTTCCAGAAATTGTGAAGTTGGCCAAAAGCAAGCACAGACATCTTGAGTGTCTATTTGCTTATATTTAAGACCAAGGAGGCTCAGAACCACAACATTTAAAGCAACAAAACCACAGTAACCCCAGAGCTGCAGCGTTTCGTTGAATGAACCCCTCCTCATCCTTGCACAGCCCTGAGCAATGATGCTATGTGTGTTTTCCAAAAGTCAAAATGCAAGTAACCCTGCAGACCTTGCCAGGCAGCACAGTCGTGTGAGCGTGGTAGATACCACTTTGTCATGCATACACACCGACATAGAGCCCTGCATTATATTGCGCTCTCACCTCCTGTATTTGTGCAGAATGATGCTCCAGTTTATTAATATGCTGTTGGAGTTTCATATTCTTGCTTTCCTCTTCATCCAGCTTTGTCTGCATTGTGCTCAGTTGCTCCTGTGACACAACAGACACTCAAAGTTACAGCATCCCTCTTCCAGTTATTCTCACATGCCATATGGCAGTCTGTGCATATTAAATATACAAATGTCAACTACTTTCTTTTTTAAATGACCTGAACCCACAGGAAAGAGAACATTCTAAAATAAACTGGTATTTTAAGTAGCTGATTTCTCTTACTGCTATCTAAACTGCCACAACACAAGAAATCCATCAGGGAATACAAGGACTGGGTTGTGTATAAGTCAGTTTTCAGAAACATGTTTATCTTGGAGAAATAAGGCTTTAAAAAAAAAAAAAAGTTACTCAAAATACACACTAGCCGAAATCCTTACAGGATCTCTGCACTAGGGTAAACATCAAAGAAGGTTTTTGGCTGTTGTGCCAGCATTTTACATGTGCTGAAGTGAGTTTCAGTCTCTGGAGCAGTGCAGGTAACTTTGAAGCACTCTTCTACGTGACAAAAGACCTTGCCTGCCCTTTCGGAAAGATGCAAGACAATTAAGGTATAATGTGGGACAAGCATTATTTGGCAGGTGTCTTCAAAAAATGGAGTAGTATACATTAAGCTCGGTTATTCTTCCAAATGTAGCTGTCATCAGATACTTATAAAGAAGCCTCCTCAGAAACAAGTTATCAGGTTACAATAGTAGAAGTTTAAATGCCCTGTATATCTTCAACTAGTTACAATATTCAACTCTCAAATCCCTTTCAATATTTTCATTGTAAAGCCTCTTAAGTACAACGCATAAGTAGAAAACTGTTTAGTGAAGCCTTAAGTATTCATCAAGTGCTCCAGTTTCTCATGCAAATTAAAATCTATTTGATGAGGGGGAAGTATTTAATGCCCAAACCCACTTTACTATGAAGTTACACATCAGTTTTTGTTCAGAGCATTCACCTGTGCCAGTTTGAGCTCCTCAGCAATGGCCTCATAGGCTTGTTCATTCATCTCTGGGGGAACCGGCTCTTTCAAAATGTCATCCATCGTCTCTTCAGAACACTGAAAATCTTCACAATGATAATCTAAGATTTCTGGGCTTATTCGCGGGACAAGGCGAGATCTTAGCTGGTAGGCTTTGGTTGGAGTGGTTATGTTCTGTTACAAAGATTACAAAGCAGACTTTATGTTAACTGTAACATGGAGCTAAGACTTGGACAGGTATTTCATAATTCTGTAAGCAGAATAATGAAATTAAATGCTCAAAGTGGTTAGTTCTAACCCCGACACCTTTTCAGATTTGTCTTCCGAGTACCGTAGCAGTCGCTCAGTATTTCAGAGCAAACAAGCAGCGTGTGGTTCATCACGTAC
The DNA here is from genome assembly GCF_000690775.1 of Eurypyga helias. Classification (NCBI taxonomy): domain Eukaryota; kingdom Metazoa; phylum Chordata; class Aves; order Eurypygiformes; family Eurypygidae; genus Eurypyga; species Eurypyga helias. Next base: position 17,345 of record NW_010245560.1, on the reverse strand, counting down.
GGATTACGTGCCAGAACACTGGTTGGCTTAAGGGATCATACAAACACAAGTCTGTTCTCACACAACTGAGGTGCAAGTACGCGTGGTTTTAAACCAACTTATGCTCCTACCTTAAGAGTTTCTCTGTGTAGCTTATGCAACTGCGAGACTTCTTGGCGCTTGTGTGCTTTGGTTGCCTCCAGAATGTTTTCCAGATGCTGGTTTGCTTTCTGAAGGGATTGAAGCTCTGATTCCAGTTCCATATGCTTTTTCCTGTTGAGGAAGTATTTTACTACTATCAAAACCCCTCCATCAGTATGCCCTCCCATCAGTAACAACAACCTGCAGTATTGCCAATGAGCAAACTGAAGCTGAACTCTTGCCCAAGCACCAAAATACATTATTTTGAGAAGAAAGCCACCACTGCTGTGTTAAAAACAACCAAAAGCTAAGTTAATTTGTGCTTGCATAATGAAGCAAGCAGATGCATAAGTAAACATGTCAGAAAAAAATCCATTATACGGTAAGAAATAAGCTGAGCACTCTGCAATTCCTTTTGAAGGCAGTATCACCCATACCAATACAGTTTTAAGCTTTAAAAATGTTATCCAGTTATATGAGAAGTCTGAACCCGTGCTTGCCAGGATTAAAGAAAATCCTCTATAGTTTGGTTGGTTTGTTTTGTTGTTGTTGGTTGTTTTTTTTTTGTAAAGTGCTGCTCTGTTAAGGTTATTTTGCCCTCTAAAAGTACTTTAACTGAAATCCAACAGTTCAGCAGAAATTTAGGAATATTTTTCAGAGCTACATGCTGTTGCTGTGATAGCTGGCCTTTCTGACATAATTGTCAGGTCAAGTCTACAGGCAAAAGAAAATACTTCATCTTTTGGCAGTTCAATGCTATCACTTTCCCTCATGTTTTTAGTATCTGCAACAAAACTTATGGGACGCAGTAGAATTTTAGTGCTGACTGCTACTGGACAACAGAAAAATTGGAATACATTGATTTTGTGAAATTGTTAAATTTTACTCTCTTTTTCAGATACAGCCTAGGTACACCTGCAGGTAAAATTAACCATCCAGTTACTCTGAAACTGGTAACAAGTTTGAAGTCTGATGAAACCCAGAGGTTCAAAATCACACTTGTGTTTCACTGCACTCCACTAAGAAAATACCAGTCATTGATAATAAAAATGCATACATACTATCAAGAAAGGAAGACATGCACAAAACATGGAATACATAAAATAGGATTACTTTGAATGGGCAGGAAAATAAAGTAATTAATATATGAAGGTAAAAATTAACCACTGCAACTAATGATACAGGGTAATAGATGGCTTGCTGTACTGATAAACTCAGTAGATTGTAGCATTATGATTTATAAAGTTCATAGGATTTGCTATACAGAAAACAAAGAATACAACACAGATTTGTACAATTTCCTGAATGAGCAAAAAGGACATTAACAAAGCCACTATGAAAAAAAAAAAGGGGGGGGGGTGGGGGGGGGGGATAGGGCTGGCAAAAATGCCCAATGCTTCTAGAACTACATTCTAGACTCTCTGAAATCAATAAAAAGAAACAATATTAGTTACAGGCTAAGAATAAATATAAGAAAAAAATATCAGGTCCTCTTTGCCTTCCAGGTTTACATCACGTTTGCTGGAAATGCAATTATTTTTCTTGTATCTTCAGTAACGGGACCTGAATTTCTGCGAAATGGGTTGATCACGTTAAGCCATGTATTCATAGAACCATAGACTGGTTTGGGTTGGAAGGGACCTTACAGACCATCTAGTTCCAACCCCCCTGCCATGGGCAGGGACACCTTCCACTAGAACAGGCGTTATTCACTTGCATATGAATATATACACACCAAAGGTATTACTGGGCCTTTCGCATTACCTTGTGCTCCCTCAAGGAGAATGACAGTAAATTCTTTACTACATTCGTAAGGAAAGTGTAGCCCCTTATCTCCCATCTACAAGCCAAAGCAAATTGACGTACATGAACTATTGACACCATGTCTTTGCTCTAATCTGAACTAAATCTCTGTTCCAGTAACAGAGTCTCAATAGTGGTATTATTGCCACCTTAAAAATCTGTGAAGTGGAGTCAAAAAAATGAATCAACAGGTTAGCCAGAGTTTACTGGGGTGCTTGTATTCTACATTTATGGTGACCCAAACTTGAAATCTTAAAGAGGTTATATGAAAAACTACTGCTGCACTAAACCAAAAACAACCCCCAAAACAACCCCCCTGCAAATCCCATAAACTCTTAGTTCCTGCTATGGCTTCCACCTGTAGTATTTTCAGTTACTGAAAAATACTTGCTCAGCACGGAAACTAAGCCAAACTCTCCCTGTCCCGTTATGCAGAAGACTATCAGCATCCCAGGGTATGTGCACCTCCTGCATGTTGTGAGGCATTGTTCTGCATCTTCGCATAAAGAAGAGCTTTCAGAGAGAGACGAAAATCTGCAACAGCGCAGACATGCCTTCGGACTGCATGAACTAGGTTGTTGCCTAGCCTGGAAGTAACGAGTTCAACAAGAGCATACTCTGCATGCATGCGTTCTTCTTACATGCAAAGAACACAGACTGCATATTCAGGATCTGAGACTAACTTTTACAAATCAGTGAAAGTAATTATTTAAAGACATTTAATTAAATAACATTTCTAGACTGTTTTGTCTCACTTGGTTAGCTCTTTAAATTCTTCGTATTCTTGTTTTGAACTTGCCAGTTCACTTTGAGTCTGCAGCAGGCGTGCTTTCAGCCTTTCAACAGATGCCAGCGAGTTGCCTTCCACTGATACGGTGGTGGAATATAAATGATGACCTAAGGAACAAACACATACCCTCTGAAATCACAGAGTAGCTCAAATATCTTAAGTGTTATTAAAATGAAAGCATTTGTAGGCTTTTGAAGAGCATAGCAGCAACTGAGATTGAAGAAAATGGGTTTTAGCAACAATTCCTGTGAAAACCGGTAGAGTAATTAATGTTACTGCAGCCTTCCTGACAACCAAGGACAACAAGATGAGATTACGGATGGTGGTCACAAGACGCACAAGAATACAGATTCCCTTATTGCTGTATTTGCCTGAAGGCCAATGTGAATAAAATGAGGTAAAGCTGTTTTATCGATCTTCAGGTACCACCTTGAAGGCGGCAAAAACACACCAAGACAGACATCTTCAACACTACGCTGCACGCAACAGAAATACCGTAAGCTTATTTAGCTGAAAAAAAAATTGCATGTTTTTACCTCCAGTATTTTTCTCTGTGGCTGAAGCTTCCAAAAAAGCTTTTTCTAGTTCTGCGATGGTCTGAGCATCAATTTCTTGAGCCTTCTTAACGGACTGTAAGGACCGCAGCTTCTTATTCTCCTCTCTGAGGTTATGATTCTCCATGGCATACTTTGCAATTCGCGGGTGTTGTTCCATCTGTGATAAGCAGTGTTTTATTCAACAGCTTTCATTTTCTAGACAATGCTACACGTATCTAGCTGTTGCTCTACCACCTCTGATAAGCATTAAATTGTAATGGAATCAGAGAAAAGGTATTCCCTACAGTGGTTAAAACTGCCCCCTCCCTCCCCTCCGTTTTTTCGTTAGTTTTCTTACTGCCTTGGAATCTGCCTTCAAAAAAGACAGTGGGTTCACATTTTATGTGTTTACTCTTCCACTGGTAATAAAACAGTAGAAGCTTTTCTTGCTGCTCAACAAGCCTTTTCAGTTTCAACTCTGAGCTTTAGCTTCCTTAACAGCATCCCTGTGGGCCATAGTAATGCTTCTATAGTCCTTTAATGACTGTCTGACTTCTATACTCTTTTTTGCCTCCTTCACTTTGGAGCTGAGGTATGAGCTGCAGATTCAAGCTGGTCTTCTCATGCATCTACTCCTTTTTCCTACATGAGCTTGAAGGAAATTTTTTTTAAAAGAACCTGCCTTCTCTCTTGAGCCTCTTTGTTCTTCAAAACAGCCTCAGAAAAGCTACCACGCTTACCAGATAGCCAAATAACCCAACGCCTCCTCTCCTGAAGCCGTAGGTATGTACTTTGTGACTTGCCTTCCTCAAACTGCTCCAGAACCACATCACCCCGACTGTCCCACCTAACATCTGTGTTATTACCCACCAGAAACCTGCTGTATTACTTGCATCCTGCTGTCTTTCCCTTTCAATAGATGTCATGGATGTTAAAGTCTCCCATGAGAAGAAGAATTTGTGACTTGGAGACTTCCTTGAGTTGCTTAAAAGAGACTTAGTCCTCTAACTAACCCAAATCAGATGGCCCCTGGAAAGCTCTCACCCTTACTAGCCTCTCCTCTTGTGAGCAAACTCACAAGCTCTAAACCCACCCACTGTCTCTTCCGTAGGGAAACTCCACACATTTGAGATGCTTCTCTAGAGGAACGCATCCTCCTCTTTCCTGCCTGTCTTTCCTAAGAAGCCTGTATCCAGTCATCACATAACTCCACCACATGCACTATTCTCACAGAAGAAAATCGTTGTAGAAAGGAAAAGCCGAAGACGTACCTGCTCCCTGAGTGTCTGCAATTCCTCTCTCATTTCACTGAGGAGATCCTCTTGCTCTTCCGGCAATAAGCTTCCACCAGCCTCTTTATGTAACCGCTCCAAGCGAGCAATGTGGTCTTCACGGAATTTAACTATCATTTTACTGGACTGAATGAATTTCTCCTTCTTGGCACACAGATCTTCCAGCTGAGCAACTTTTTCTAACAAATTCTTAGAAAGTACATGCACAGACAGGTGGAAAAATGACGGTTACACTAGATCGATTTCAAAGATGCACGTATCACACACAGACAAATCATGACAAACCCAGTTAACAGTAATTTTGTGAATACACAGACAGCAGATTTTGAGAGAGCAACAGCTCAGAGCAAGAACCCCAACTACACACTATCTCGCAACAACTTCACTTAGAAACTCCAATATCATCCAGTAGGCTTAAATATTCAGTTAAGCCCATCAGACACAGCCCTAGAGTGCCTGTTTCAGTTCGTTTTCTTTAAAAAAAAAGTTTTGGCTGATTCAGTACTGCACTGTGACTTGAATAATAAAATGGGGATGACTGAGAGGTTTGCTTCAAAAAAACACTGTTGATCCAACATTCAAAGATGCACTCAAAATGAAGTAAAACAGAATTTTGTTGTTCTGCTCATCTTTTTTTAGAAAATCACAATAAACAACCCACCCCCTAAAACTAAACATACTATGCAAGCTTATCTGAATGTGAAACAGAGTCATAGAATCATTTAGGTTGGAAAAGTCCTTAAAGATCATTGAGTCCAACCATAAACCTAACACTGCCAAGTCCATCACTAAACCGTGTCCCTGAGCACGCACCTCCCAGGATGGTGACTCCACCACTTCCCTGGGCAGCCTTTTCCAGTGCCTGACAACCCTTTTGGTAAAGAAATTTTTCCTACTATCCAATCTAAGTCTTCCCTGGTGCAACTTCAGGCTCTTTCCTCTTGTCTTATAGCTTGTTACTTGGGAGAAGAGACCAACACTCACCTCCCTACAACCTCCATTCGGGGAGCTGTAGAGAGCGATCAGGTCTGCCCTCAGCCTCCTCGTTTCCAGGCTGAACACCCTCAGTTTCCTCAGCCGTTCCTCACAGGACTTGTACTCTAGACCCTTCCCCAGCTCCTTTCCCTTCTCTGGACACATTCCAGCACCTCAGTGTCTTTCTTGCAGTGAGAAGCCCAAAACTGAACACGGTATTCGCAGTGTGGCCTCACCAGTGCCCAGTACAGGGGGACAATCACTGCCCTAATCCTGCTGGCCACACTGTTCCTGACAGAGGCCAGGATGCCTCAGTACCATTAGGTGGATCCTGTATGGTCCCACAGACTTGTGTGTGTCTAAGTGGTGCAGCAGGTCACTAACCACTTCCCCTTGGATCATGAAGGCTTCATTCTGCTCCCGGTCCCTCTCTTCCAGCTCAAGAGGCTGGGTACCTGGAGAACAACTGGTCCTGCTGTTACGAACTGAGCAAAGGCAGCATTAAGTACCTCAGCCCTTTCCTCATCCTTTGCCACTATGTTTCCCATTGCATCCAATAAAGGATGGAGATTGCCTTAGCCCTCCTTTTGTTTTTAATATATTTATGGAAACATTTTTAATTGCCTTTTATGGCAGTAGCCAGACTAAGTTCTACTTGGGCGTTGGCTCTTCTAATTTTCTGCCTGCATAACTTCATTACATCCTTGTAGTCCTCCCGAGGACCACAGATTTTATCATAAACATCATTTGACTAAGTTCTCTTGTTACCAAACTTTATCATGTTTGGACAGAGTATTTTTTTTATACAAAACCACGGAGTCAGCTTCAAAATGCTCATTGATCTCTCAGAGGTCACAGAATGCACTTAAAAATATTAGTGTGTTCTTACCTTCTTTTCACCTTCTGATTTCTCCCAGAACAACATTGCTTCAAGAAAGCTGTTCATGTAATTTATGTTGGTTTTCCCTTTTTCAACAGCACCTGTAGGGTAAGTCAACAAAACAAATGCCATATTTATTAAAATACCAGTTAATCAGGTTTTCCTACATACATAACGTGACAGTTGTAGAAAGAAAAATTAAATAAATTCTTCGGACAGTGTAATTCCTCTGCAAAGATCATGTGCCCTACCCAGAGCAGAGAGGTTTAGGCAGTAATTCCTAGCCACCTGCGAGCGCTGATAAAGAACGGAGTCAATATACATAATTGTATAATTAACAAAGTTGTTCAAGCATTAAACAGCTTTACGATGAACTTTTAGCAGCTGAGTATATCTGTAGAATGCAAAGCCCCTCTGAAATTGATTCGATAACACTAAGACAGCATTGGCTACAATTACTGCAGTTTATGCATATTAAAAGTGGACTAACAGGTTTACAAGAAGGAAATTCAGGAAAATAAGCCTGAATTCAGTGAACAATTAGTGATTTAATCTGGAAGCAAAGTGTCCACACAAGGGATTAATAAGGTTTAACTAATCCACTTCAGAACTTAATTCGAAATAGCCTTCCTGAATAAACTCACACAGGCAAGACTACTTATTTAAGGAACACTAATAACCATAGTATACTACTTATTTATAGAATACTAACCACCATAGTATCTAGGTGCATAGTAACTACTCTATTTTAATTTAATATATTTTAAAATGCCATCATGTTTTTAAAGTATCGAGCAAGCAGATTTCAGATTTCGTATTTGTATGATTGAGTATTACAATTTAACTGCATAGACAAAACCACAGCTCTAATACATTAGGTCCTGCCTAAAACCTCTCCAGTGTTTAAGCATCATCACTTCCTTTTCCTCAGAACCCTACCACAGCTGTAAACGTTTTGAGCCCTCTGTCAGTATTCACGGACAGTCATTCACTGTCCCGCTTGATAGCTGACTTGGTTGTACTGGTTAAATGTGTATGCTAACAGGGAGGTATTTTTTCCTTAAGAAAGCTCAACTACAGATGCTTTATATAGACAAGTTTTTCTAACTTCTGCAGTACCTTCCGTTGCTGTATCTTCTATTTCTTGACAAGATCAGGAATGAGTTGACTCAGGAACACAGTAAGAGTTACAAGACCAAGTTTACTATCTTGTAATGAAACATTATAAAGTAGCCTATTTCAGTGGGAAGTATATATAGTAGAAGGCTTTTCTGGGTTTGGTATTGCAGATAGAACAGACTAGCAAAAAGCTGCTGGGATGAAAAAATTACATAGAAGTGTGTCATGGTTTAACCCTGGCCAGCAGTAAAGTACCCCACAGCTGCTTGCTCACCTACCCCACTCCTCCAGTGCAGGGGGAGAATAGGAAGAAAAGGCAAGGAAACTCAGACTGAGACAAGAACAATTTAATAATTGAATATAAATGAATAAAATAGCAAAACTAATAATACCAGTAAGAATATGTAATAAAAACAATGGAAAATAAAACAAATTATACAGTAGCTCACTACCTGCTGACTGATACCCAGCTGTGTCACAAGCAGTGAGCCAGAGTGATCTCAGCAGACTCCAAGCGAGCACCATGAGCGAGAGAGTGGCCGAGAAAGCCAACTGACCCACCAACGGCAATGACTCCTGGCCCACCTCTGGCTTATGTACTGAGCATAACATTTTATGGAATGAAGTTCTCCTCTGGTTAGTTTGAGTTAGTTGTCTGAACTGTGCCCACCCCCCCAGCTGCTTGTAGAAAGAAAGTTGGGAACTCAGGTGCAGTATCAGAAGCTACAAGCACTGCTTTATCAGCAACTAAAACCACCAGCGTTATCAGTACTGTTCTCAGTGCAAATCCAAACCAGCCTTGCACAAATCCAAAACACAGCCTCATACCAGCTACTGTGAAGAAAATTAACTCTGTCCCAACTAAAACCAGCACAAAGTCCCATTATCAGCTTACACTGAAATGAGTCTTTTATTGAAAGGTAAGCATCCTTCTTAGGATCTTCCTGAAGAGGCAAAAGGGGAAGGGAGGGGGTACGTGTGAAAATCCAGTCCTGAGCTTAAAAAGAATGCAGCATCATCAACACCTTAGTACCCTCCCCCCAACCTAAATGTACAACAAATCACATGTAAACTTTTGGTTTCTTAAGGGATTAGGCAGCACACCTCTCATGAGCTGGAAGAGTATTCTAGGTATTATGTAATAAAACCATAGCCCACAGACACTTAGGAGAGGAAGAAAATAAAATCACATTAACCATTTCTGCAAAATATTAGATAGAAATACAGGCAATGGGATACATAAGACAAATACAACCTCTGTAGGTGAGTTCCCACAAAAATATTAATTGCTCAGAACCCTAACGAATTACACAAGGCTCCAGCACTCTAGGCTACAAACGTAAGTTCTCCTCCCCACTCCCAACTCTTACCTTGTGATACAGAAGTATCACACACAGACCGCACTGAAGTAAGTTGAGCAAGCTGCTCTTTCAACTTCTTGACCTCAGCTTGCAGCTGGCTCACATTTCCTTGTGTGTCTTCATTTACCACAGCCTTTCATAAATATGTTAAGACAAAAATTAGGAAAAGGTACATATCCTATAAAATACAAGATTTTTATAAGAGAAAACTCAAAAAAGCCAAGCAGGAAAATTACTGAGAAGTCTTTCCACTGTAGGAAAGGAAGAACTCATGGGAAAAACAATGTTCCATTTACTAGGAAACTTGGAAGTTGCACCCTAAATAAAAATATTGGTTAAAAGAATCTAATGTTTTTTGCAGAATTTTGTCTGGAGCTTTTTGACCAACAAAGCGGTTGGTATGTATTGACGACCCTTGGTTTCCAACACACATTCAAAACCCACTCACAAGAAATTATATTTTGGCTATTAGCCTACAGAAAAACTGGATGCACTGAAATACTTCTGAATCTAAATTTTTATGACAATTTTAATTTTTAGTACAGACTAACTTTTTGCTTTTTCTAATGAAGTGCTCTGAGAACAAACAATGAATACGCACTATTAGTAGCAATTCCCTAGTCCCTACCTGTTGTACTCTATTCATAATCGAAAGCAAGCAAATCCTTTTCAAAAATCAAAACCAAGCAAATTTAGTATTTTTAATTAATTATACTCATTTAAATTAGCAAAAGCGCAAGAGTATTTCAATGAAGCTGCCCTGTTTGCAGATACGTAGCTTAAATAAGGAAATGTTGCAACAGTAAAGACACTGAATAACTCTCTTACCTTGTTTTTAATCAGCTTTGCTCGCTGAGCAAAATTAAGAGTGGACAGTGTTTCACCAAAACACCTGGATCCTGGATGAACGTTTGCGATTATGCATGTTTTTGCATTACCACCAAGGGAATCCTATTTAAAAACATGGAAGTTAGCCTTATTTACATGTGTTTGGTGACAGCAGGAGGCCATCACCTAAGAGCTATCACGCATAATTTGAGATTTTTTTTTTTTTTTTTTAAACACCTGAACAACAGGGAGAAAACCAGAAAAAAATTCAGGGAATGAAGTAGCTATTTCTTTAATCTTGGTAATTAGCAGATTAGCATTTGCGCTAGTTTGAACATCATCTAGCCTGTTGGTTGTTCCAACCTATCTTCTGGTGTCAAGTGCCAAACAAAAACCACCACAGAACAACACACCCTTGACCAAGGATATAAACAGAAGCTCTCAATTTACATGCGTGTCTTCACATACTTTGGTGCTGCTAAACAAGTAGCTGCCAAATCTCTGGAGAAGGCAGAGGTTATACCTCCTAAGGCTAAAAGCACTGCAAAATAGGCCACCAGCCTCAAAGGCATTCTCTCTCTTCTAGTAGAGAAGGTCATGTTTGTGGCCTTCTTTGCAGCACAGCCACCTAAAAAACCTAACCTCTTAAGAAGGTAACAGCTCAGAGTTGCAATTCTCTTCCAGTTTGTGTATTTTGGGTTGCACTGGAAGAACATAATTCCTCACAGGCTTGTAATTCTATGATATACATATGACAGGGATGGAATGATTGGAAATTTTTCTGGGATCCCACCAATACTGCGTCATACGTAATACAGTACATGCGTTACAAGCACTATAATATAAAATATATTACAGATATTATTCATTACAGTGCAGAGAATTTTGGTGAGTGCTGGCATCCAACAACTCTTTGACTTCTTCCATCTGTTTTCTGTTCCTCTTGAAAAGAGCCCCATAGCTCTCCAGTAGGAAACTGTGAATTTATACAATGCCTGACATCATACCAACCCTTAGTGTGCATACTGTGATACATGGTATTCCCCAGATTATAGGGACAAAAACAAATGCTGCTTTCTTTTTTAAATCTTCAAATATGCAATAGGAGATTATAAGCATAACTAAATTTGTCTTCAGTTAACAGCAGTAAAACAACTGGAAGTCTGTTTAGGTAAAAAGATACTTTTTTTAAGCTTTCTTCCACCTGCTCAATATTGAAACAAATTTTTCATGTACCCAAGTTCAGTTTTTTATAGTAAAAAACCCAAGTATTCTTTCTACATCCCAAGTAGCATATAAAATCCAGAGGATATACATTACCCGTAAGAGAAAAGTGAGCTTGGAATCCCGGTAACAAATGTGTCTCTGTTTTCCATTACCCACATCAACAAGTGCTGTGATTACTTGGCCCAGGCAACTTAGTGATCGATTTATGTTACCTGCTTCCTAAAAAAAAAAACAAATAAAAGAGAGAAGAGACCAAAGGTGAATGGAACAGGGCAGTACTTCTGAAAGGAGAAAGGCGCCACAGATATAACAGAACTAACCTTTAACCTCAGTCCTTCTGTATGGGTGTCTTTCTGTCTCTCAGATCCTGCCAAGTCTACCAGGTTGAGCAGGGAAGACCGAATGTTAACGATCTCATTGTTTTTCTCCATGGATTCCACTGTGATAGTAAAAACTGCATGTGATCTTGAGGATTCTCTGTTCATTGACGTCGATGCTACCCGACGGTTTCTCCAGCCCGTAGTTAATACCTAAGCATAAAAAGACATCAAATAATATCAAGTATCTCAGACTGTGCCCAGTATTTACGTACAAGTGACAAACACTAGTAAGCGTATGAAGATATGCCTTAATCGAAGATAAATAATCCAAACATTAAAAAGTGACCAAAAAAAAAATACCTGGTATGCTTCAGCAGCAGATGACAACACTTGTTCAACAGCACCATCAACAAAGACTCCCTTCTTGATGTGTTCTCTGAGAAAAAGTCCAGCTGAAGCAGAATCTAGCAAGTCAAATATCTGTTCATTGTAGATTTCAATAAATGAGCATTTGCAGAGAAAGCTCTTTCCACTGCCAGCCTGAAAAACACAGTATTTTACACTATAAACAAATTGGTTTTATTAAACATGACACTGTATGGCAGCGAGTCTCTTTTTACACATATTTAAAGCTACTGGACTGCATATATATTCTACATACTATACATTCCTGATGCCCAGATTGCAACCAACATCCAGAAACCTGGATGCATTTTTAGACTCAAAATACAAGCATGCTTGCGTCTGGAGAGAGCGTACTACAGTTTAGAAGAGTAGTAGATGCAAGCATTTCTCAAAAAGTTTGATGCAAGATGTCAGTAATCCTGGAAACTTGACTGCTACGCACCCAGTTCAGCAAACAGCCTTGCTAACCTTTAATGTGAGACATTGTTCTTGCTGCAATAACGAGCATAAAGGAAATGTACCTTTTCTTTTTCACGTTCCATTAGGAAAAATAAGTATTCAAAGCTCCGTGGAATTACACCTCTCAGGCTGTGAGTGAAATTATCAGAATCAGATGGTCCTAAAGAGATTTTTAATTAAAAAAATAATTAATCAGTACGACTCAAGAGTAATGGTTGACCTTTTCAAGGCTTCGTTACAGAAGATTTCAGCAACCATGTGTAGTTTACGGCAAAATCGCAGAAGAAATGCAATAAAATCGATTTTCAAGATCCAAGATAATATTCCATCATCAGACTGTGGTAGTTTATTTTCCCTGACCATTGGTTACCGAAGTCTATACCAGTATAAACTACTTGGGCTTCCACAGAAAACAGGTACAGATGTCCAGGTATGCCAATACAGCTCCCTTAACCCCAACTTGAAGAACCAGAAAGATGGGATGGATTTGTCACTACGTTTAGTTAATTTTGATGTAGTCCTCAAAAACGCGTTGGCCAAACTGGTTTTGGTATTTCAGTAACTTTCTAATGTCAAGCACAATATTAATGCCTTTAAAATCACCGCTGTATTAAGATTACAAGGGGATCCCTTCATACAGAGAGGCCTGATATTCCTAGTTGGGTAGGAAGCAGTTACTTTGAAAACCTCAATATTAGGTTTTCAGACCCTTGCAAATTAGAGTCTTTTTCTACATGTGCAAGGGTTATCAGTCAAAAAAGGAAACCAGAAGAATATTAATTTTTGAGAAAATTTTCTCAAAGTGTTTGGTTTGATTTAACTGAAAAGCTTGTCTCCTGTTAAAACCAGAAAATACAAATCTGCAACTGGAAAGAGAGAGGGGAGAGTACCTATGCTTCACTCTTTTGATGTAAGAGCAATGGCACTGAGCACTACACCATTTTTTAAACCTTGAAGTCATCTGCAGGAAGACCAAAATCTGAATCATCCCTGGTGTTTGAGCAAGACAACATTTCAACTCAACGGAAAACAAAAACTTTAGGAGTCTACTGAAAGATTAAGTTTTTATGCACTTACCCATCATAGTAAAGGTTTTTCCTGACCCAGTCTGGCCGCTAAAAACAACAACAAACAAAAAGTCAGATAAAGCTTTATTCTGGCTCTGTTTTATTAATTAATAATCTTTTAAGGGGAACTGACAGCTTAAAATTAAAAAACAAATCTCTTCTAAACTGAAGATCAAAAGAGAGAGAGGCAAGCTGAGAAATCAGTCAGATAAAAAGGTATTAAAAACAGAACAGCAAATTTGCCCATGGAATTCTGTGAGATAAATCACCTCTTCTTTCCCCCAGCACCCACCGCTTTCTTCCTTATTTCTGTTGGAAAGGGAAATAGCGGAACTTGGCATTAAAACGAACGCTTTCAAGTATCTACATTAAACCAACTTTGGGGTAAATCTTTTGGGTTTTGTGTCACTCAGTAGTGCACATAAACTCAAAACGAGAAAAAGACTTTTAAACTGAATATATATATATAGTTTTTTTTAGACATAGTTATTAACCATGCTAGAGAAACTTTGAGGCAATTTCAGTTCATTTTTCCACATCTGTCTGTTATAACAAAGTAGACTTCAGAGTGCTGCAAGTGCTGCGCCAGGCTAAAAAACCCAGGATGGTTTTTTGATGAGATCAGTCCTTCAAGTTAGCATTTTTGACCAAAGTGCTTACTCAGTTTTCAAAATGAAAAAAATTACTGAGAGTTAATACGATGATATTCATGCTACCAGTCATAGGTATATTCCTACCTTGAAAACATTTTGAAAGTCAAAATTATCGTTCATGAGTTTTCCTGCAGGCAGCTAAGGCTCACTGAAGAGTTGAGCTGGCTTAAGTTAGTACTTAAGTACTAACTTCAAGTGATACTCATTCCATTTTACTATGGACACACTAAAAGCAACTAGCTTTCTTTTTAGAAGTACAGTAGAAGTTCTCAGTTTTAGCCAATAGTAAAATTAAAATGGATTTATAATCAACATTATTGTCCTTAAGTATTAGAAGCATAACACAAACAGATTCTTCGATACTGCAAGAATATTCCCTATGTGGTGCTGCACTGAGGAAGCACTTTCAAGGTTTACTGCAACATTAAGCAGGTTCTGGAACTTAAAAGCACAACTACTCATTAACACAACCTCCCCAAATGTTGAAATTTGCTATGAAATACCATTAAATGACTCACTATGCAAAGATGGTTCCATTGTAGCCATTCATACAAGATTCAACAATATTTTTGGCCACACTTGAGAACACCGACTCCTGTGGACGAAGGAAAGAGAAGGCACTTGGCACCACTCATTGAAGTATCTCTTCTACCAGTGTTTTATACATTACAAAGTTACGGCGTAGAAAAGAGACGCATTCCTTAAGGTTAGACATGTATCATAACCCCTGGAGTTCTCACAGGAAAACAATACATCCTAAGCCTTTGTGACATAAATCACTCCCTCTGAAAAGCATTCATCCCTTGATAAACTGTAAGACATAATACATTACATTTACAAATAGAAACTTCAATTTTAAGGCAAACTTTAATTAAAGGTTAAAAAAAAACAAACATGAAAACTATTAGAGAGAAGAATTTAATTCACCATTTCCGTGCTATAACTACATATTACCAGTCTGACCACTGCGAAAAAGAATAGCCAAGGTATTGCATCTTTAGAAAGGTTTAGCGTGGCAGCTGCCAAAATCCAGGGGAAAACTGCAATATTATTACAAGACTTCGGAAGTTATTACCTGTGTCGTTTCCATGTTAGCAACGTAATCAAAAGTGAAGATCTTCGGCTCAGGCTTCGAGTGCAGACGGATGGTGTTTGATGAAAGCACGGATAAACACAAGCCTTGATCTCCATCGGTTGAAGCTGTTCCCTCTGAAGGGGGACGTACCCTTACATAAACTTTTATAGCGTCACCTTCAACACTGTGAATATTTATGCGTTAGATTACTGCAAAATAGGTCTGTCAGCTCTTTGATAAAATTAAATCACAAATCAGCTTAAGCATGTGAAGTCATGCAAAGGTTTCTCCTGCAAACACAAGCCTTGATCTCCATCGGTTGAAGCTGTTCCCTCTGAAGGGGGACGTACCCTTACATAAACTTTTATAGCGTCACCTTCAACACTGTGAATATTTATGCGTTAGATTACTGCAAAATAGGTCTGTCAGCTCTTTGATAAAATTAAATCACAAATCAGCTTAAGCATGTGAAGTCGTGCAAAGGTTTCTCCTGAAAATATACTACTTCTAACAGCACCCATCAGTTCACGACAAGGCACAGATTCATTAAAAATAACAACATGGCAGATTTAAAAACAAAGACCGAAGTTACTGGAATTTATTACTGTTGCATGTAACTTTAGCTCCAAAATAACCCACTTCACAGTGAACGTTAGGTATATAAAACTATTGTTATGATGATGGTTTCAATAGTTTCCAAGACTATGGGCTTCGAGCATCTTTCTTAATCCAGGAAGTTTTAAAAGTCTTTACAAATGGAGCAGATGATGCTACATTCCAGCAAGAAAGTAACTGGCATTTCTTTGTTGCTCACAAGGAGAGGAAGAACAATCAATTCTTAATCCTTAAGTCCAAAAAGAGTATAGTGGCACCTACATCTAGAAAGTCCCTAACCTATTTCATCAGTTACCAGTGGATGCACCAGTAAACTCAGCTTGAACAACTAAACCTGCATAAGTATTATATTGAAGCTTTGAGGAGCTCTGGCACAGGTACCAGTATACCCATACAACTTTCTAAAAACAGAGAGAAAGGCAGCTGTGCTGTGCAGGAAAACATTGAAAGGAAAGAACTTTCCATTATTTCACAAGGCCAAACTAGATTTTGGTTGCATTTTTTGTGCAACACGAACATTCATGTGTGGGAACCGCCCGGTATTACTTTACCTGGGTGAGTTCGACAAAGGTAATGCAGAGTCCCGTAAATCTATAAAATAGGAGCGAAACGCACACGCACAAATTAAACAAGATAAAATTATTGCCCCAAACCCCTGTTTAAATAGAATATACTGTAAGCAGTACTGAGCCTTATAAAAACCCGTTTCATAAATGAACCGGAACGGCACAAAAATATTTAGTAACTTCCTTCGGCAGAAAGTTTGCAGTTTCTTGTGGAGGTAGAGGAAGCTGCAGTCCTGCCACGTGAGCACGCACACACTTGTAAACCCCTCCTATTCATGTATATGAGATTCCGCAAGTGTTTCGGAGAATCAGGAACATAAATGTTAACAGCATTATATATTTCCATTGTGTTTCACAAATTGCTAACTCACTGTGGATGTTTTTAGAGTGTGACTGCAAAACCTCATTCCCTAAACCTGCACAACTGAGCAGCTGGATCATGTTCACTTTTATGAAGTAACGCCGAGCACTTTAACGCATAAAGCTCTCCTGTACATAAGAACATCATGCACAGCTTCACATTTCAAGTTCTTCCCGAAGAGGGTGGTAAGGCGCTGGCATAGGTTGCCCAGAGAAGCTGTGGATGCCCCATCCCTGGGAGTGTTCAAGGCCAGGCTGGATGAGGCTTTGAGCAACCTGGTCTAGTGGAAGGTGTCCCTGCCCATGGCAGGGGGTTGGAACTAGATGGGCTTTAAGGTCCCTTCCAACTCAGACCATTCTGTGATTCTATGGAGATGGCACATATTACCCTGTAGGTAGATATGTGACTCATGTTTTACTTAAGGGTAAATCTGACATTAGATTGTTTCACAAAGGTTAGTCAAAACAGTCACTAACAAAATCAAATCTTTAAAAAAACAAGTAAAATGACAACGAAATATGATATACCAAAATATTCCAATAACAAAGATCTTATAAAGTCTCCGAAAGCGCACCAGTTTTATTGTAGGAGGATCCCTTTAAAAGTAGGCTTAATAAAGATGTGCAGAGGCACTAAGCTTCTCGTTAGCATTCACACTACACAAATGCCCCGCTGCTGCCACGCCGGCCTACCTGCTCCCATTTACTCAACAACGCCTGAGAAACGTGCCAGCTTCTCAGTCACGAGCCCTCAGGCGCAGAAGGTGTCCAACAGCCTGACAGACCGTTGCCAGGGCTGCTCGCGCGTACGGACCTCGGGGAGCCCCGGAGTGCCCCAGGGAGCGCTGGGGGTCACCCCCCGGTCCCGCCGCCCTTCCCCCCGCACGGCCGGGG
>NW_010245559.1:6096-6668 GCF_000690775.1 Eurypyga helias | reverse complement strand
TGATTCTGTTTTGTAAATGCTTGTGCTGCACACAGTGTGTGGTCTTTTCTGTTGACCTTTTCCACGTTTAGACTTCTCAATGGTTTTAAAGTCTATACTTTTTCCCTGTTCCAATATCCGATTAATTACATGTTATTGATGGTGATTAATTGTAAGGATCCAAAATAAGAATGTAGAGGGGAAAATACAAAAGCTAAACCTACACAAAGGTTTTCTGCATCCACTAGTTAATGTGATTACAATATTATACCCAGACTCCTGCCCAGCTTGCAAACATACAGCTGCCTGCCTTTGAAAAGGAAATGTTGGGTCAGGTTTTCCTTTTATCTTGACTTAAGCTGCTCTGTGATCTTCTGCACAAAACAATTTTCTTATGAACCGTACTGAAAAGCCCAGTAAATCAGAGACCCCTTGATATCTTTATTCTCTTGTTCTGTTAATTCCCTCTGTGAGCCATTATAGGATTCTGAATGTCTCTGGAACAATTTCTTATTGAATGGCTAGCTGTCATCATTGAACTGCCACTGGCACCCTTTTAACTTAAACTCCCTTTTGATGTTTTTGATTGTTGA